>NW_025721490.1:0-46163 GCF_922984935.1 Meles meles
ACCGGCGTCTGGAGTCACGGGACATCTTGTAGAACTGAGCCCTTAACTTCTGGGGTCTCCAGCTAGTTAGTAGTGTCTCCAGCTAGTTAGTCTCATAATTGAGTTGCAAGACAAAGAATTAGTATCCAGAGAGTTGAAGAATTGGTTGGTTTGGGGGAGGGAAACTTACACTATGAGTGCAGGAAAATGGTTTTTCCTTTAGGTAGATAGACATTTCCAAGGATTTATAAGTAGGAAGAAGGGGTAATGCTTGTCTGATTGCATCTCTAAGAATTATAAAGCAATCCACAATAAGAAAGTTATCAAAGGTCGCACAGTTAATCGGCAGTTGAGAAAAGACTTGAAAGTAAATATGATTGCAGAATTCAAATGCTAAGTATTGCACCATGACTCAGGAAAGGCAACTGTTTGTCTTACAGTAATCCAGTCAACTGCATATTCATCTCCTTCATATTTTTGCTCTACTGCTCGCCATATTGTTTTGTGATTGACTAACTTATAATGTGTCGTTTTATTTTTATAAGATTTTATTTATTATTTGACAGAGAGAGAGAGAGACCACAAGTAGGCAGAGAGGCAGGCAGGGGTGGGGGGACTGCTCCCCTTGGAGTAGAAAGCCCTATGTGGGGCTCCATCCAAGGACCCTTAGATCATGGCCTCATGGCCTCAGCCTAAGGCAGAGACTTATTCCACTGAGCCACCCTGGTGCCCCTATCATGTGTTTTTTAAAGTAGGTCTCAGGGCCCTCTAGGGCAAGCAATGTGCCTGTCAGCATCCATTATTTGGCAAATGAAGTCAAGGAAGGGAGGGACAGGGGAAGGGTATACGGAAAGGAATAAAGAAATAGGAGTAAGAAGAGAAAGAGATGAGGATGCCTGGGTGGCTTAGTCAGTTGAGTGACTGCCTTCTCCTTGGGTCTCATGATCATGGAGTCCCAAGATTCGCATCTGGTTCTCTGCTCAGTGGGGAGTCTGCTTCTCCCTTTGGCCCTCCCCCTTCTGGTGCTCTCTCTCTTTCTCTCTCAGGTAGGTAAATGGAGTCAAAAATTTTTAAAAAAAGAGGTGAAGATGGATAATGTATACAAACAAATACCTGGTCCTGATTCTGCCATATATACTGGCTTGTACCTGGGGAGCTATAGACAATCAGGCATAAAACCTCCATGTGCCCTTGTTCAGTTTCCGTGGGAAATGTCTTCAAATAACACAAATACAATTTATAAACAAATTGTTTAAAAGTTGTTGACGCTAATAAGTGATGAGTAAAATCTACTTATTTCTCTCTGCCCTGAGAGCACCAGAGTGATTATGCAAAGTCAGATATCCACTAGAACTTGAAAGCATTAGAAAAACACAGAATAAGGTGGTTTCCATCTTTAAAGATTGGTCAACCTCCAAGGGATGAGTTTGGCAAACCTCAGGTTGCAGGAATGGGGATGATTCTTCTTTGCTTAACTAATACCTAATGCCTAATACCATCAACTCTTATCTGAATAATCAGTTATTTTAAAAACAACAAAAGGAATATTGTTTTACATGACATGAAAATTTTATTACTATTAAAAAAGTCAGCTTCATCAACCCAAGTGTCCACTGATGAATGAATGGTTGAAGAAAATTTAGTGTACACACACACACACACACACACACACACACACACACATACACACACAGTGGAATATAAGTCGGCCATAAAATGAGAATTAGGAGCACCTGGGCAGCTCATTCAGTTAAGCATCTGACTCTCAGTATCAGCTCAGGGCATGACCTCAGGGTCCTAGCATCAAGCCCTGTGCTGGGCTCCTTGCTTAGCAAGAAGTCTGGTGGAGATTCTCTGCCTCCCTCTCCTTCTGACCCTCCCTGCTGTGCTCACTCAATCTCTCTGTCTCTCCCACTCTCTCTAAAACAAATAAACCTTGGGTACCTGGGTGGCTCAGTGGGTTAAAGCCTCTGCCTTCAGCTCAGGTCATGATCTCAGGGTTCTGGGATGGAGCCCCACATCAGGCACTCTGCTCAGCAGGGAGCCTGCTTCCCTTCCTCTCTCTCTGCTTGCCTCTGCTTACTTGTGATCTCTGTCAAATAAATAAATAAAATCTTTAAAAAATTTAAAATAAATAAATAAAATAAAATAATCCTTTAAAAAATGAGATCTTGCCATTGTGATGATACGGAAGGACCTAGAAGGTATTATGCTAAGTGAAATAAGGCAGAGAAAGACAAATCATTTAATATATTTTTTTCTAAAGAAAGAAAGCAAATGTCCAAAAAAAAAAAAAAAACCCACAGAAACAGACCTATAAATACAGAGAACAAACTGATTGAACCAGGGAAGGGGAGTAGTGGCATGGGCAATATGGGTGAAGGAAGTGGGAGATACAGGCTTCCAGTTACAGAATGAGTAAGTCACTGGGATGAAAGATAAAACACAGAGCATACAGTCAGTGGTACTATAAGAGCATTGTATGGGGACAGATGGCAGCTAGCCTTGTGGTGAACATAGCATCACAATTAGAGTGTTCGAATCATAATATCGTATGCCTAAAACAAAGCCAACACTGTGTGTCTACTATACTTCAATTAAACCATTAGCTTGATTTTAGTAATTTATAAGTTAATATCTCTCCCTCTAATCAATATACATCCAAGGTACAGTTTGGACAATTGTTGATGTGGCAAGAATAAGCAAAAAGAAAAATGCTTTTAAAAGTTCATAAACCATATGATTACATTTGCAACACATATAAAATCATGCTAATACTTGAGCATTATTGTTATTGGTTTTTTTAAAATCTTTTTGTTTATATCCACATTCCTATATGTATTCCACATACCGATAACAATTCTATGAGTATGTAAAAGCTATCACTTTGTACTCTTTAAAAATGAGAAAATTAAGAGCAATATTTCATTTTCTTTCCCTTTTTGTTGCTATCAGTATTTTACTGTATTAAAGGTTTTGAAGATTACTTTCTGTTAAAACATCAAATCAGACTAATTACTCAGAGACAGTTTAAAGTTAAAGATAAACTGAATAGTTCCAAAGATAAAAAGCACACCCATATTCTCTAGAGAATCCTCTGTGGATCAGATTTGACTGACTCTTAGCAATAACAAAACAGAATCTTGAAATAACAACAGGCAAGTACAAAAGAGAGCAGGTCATTCGTGGAAGGGTTTTCCTTTGAGACTACTCTAAATTTATTTCCAAAGCTTTAAGCAACAATAAACCTCTCTTTCTCCCCACATTTGCAGTACCATTAACTCCAAGTCCCCACCAAAACAGAATGATGAAACCAGATTCAGAAACTTTTGCAGCTTTACAAAATGCCTGTCCACTAATCCTAAGCAAATGTGATCTTCATTCCTTAAATCGATTGGGAAAAGTGACTTTTTCTAATGAATTAAATAAGTTAAAGTAATATGAAGATATCATCTCCTTCAAATTCTTCTCCCCACTTCACATACAAGTCTGATCATTTTCCTTGCTTGACATTGTATCCCTACTAATTTCCTCCCCTAGGTTACTTTAGAAAGCTATGGGAAAAAAGTGAAAGTTATATCCTAATACATACATTTAGTTTTAGCTTTAATTTACTATCACTATCTCATTGATCAGGTATATGGCATAAAACAGGCTCCAGGATGATATGTAACTATAGCTATTGACAAAAAATGCTGAAAAAAATCCGTCTTTATTTTTAAAATCTCAAAACTGAGCCTTGACGACTTTGTTAATTTAAAAAAAATCCATTTATTTGCTCCACCAAAAGAAATATAATCACAAAGTGTTGATTGCAACATTAATGTTGATCTACCCAGTAAAAAATAATGTACTTTTTAATGGTAAATACAGTGGTCTAAACCATTTTAGTTACTCTGCCCTTCTCATTATTTTTGCAAGTATTTGTTACAAGTGACTCCATGAATTCTTGGGATGCCATCTGCCCCATAGTTGAAGATAAGCATTTCATAACTGAATCCATTTCCAATTAGGAAGCTGAGGCAATGGTCAAGGTAGAGAATAGTTTAGTGCCATAAGTATTCAGAGTCCCTTAATCCCCAGTTGTTTACAGGTATTGATCTCAGTGTGGGATGGCAATTGTTCTGAGTTCATATTTGAAGTAGTTCAAAGACATTTGTTTTACCACCCAACTTCTGTAAAGGAGCCAGAGTCCAGCTTAGAAATAGCACAGTACTTTGCTTATCAAGCACCTTATTAAAGGGGCATGGTATTTCGTCTACAACTTGGTAGACAAGACAAGCATTATTGGGAGAGAATGTAACACATTGTCCTCTCCTTAATCTAATTCCCAATTGACCTTTGCCTATAAAACTTTCTACTCATGCACTGCTCTCCAATTTCCTCTCCGTGATCAGTACTCTTCCTTCATGCCTGAAACTCTTAAAGAATGATTTCTTCTTACTGAAACCCAGGTCCTCATTGGGACTCCTCTGTAAGACTGTCATCCAGGGACAGTTTTTTCTGTCTCACACTCTGCATACCTCCATCTGGGAGATTTAGAGGTCCTCCTCATTTCCTATGCTTTTTCCAGTCCATACTTCCCTTTGATCTGATCCTTGGAATTCATCCTTCTGGCTACAGCATCCTCTCTATAACTAGTACCCCCTCTTTCATTGTACTTCCTGCTAAGTACTTCATCAACGAAACACTCTAGATAGGTCCTGACTCAGGGTCTTCCTCATTCCCCCAGCTTCTCGCCAGTATTCTCGGCATTGATAATATTCACATTGGTGGGCTAACAGTTTACACTTTTGGTTCTTTAGTCTTCTTTTCCTTGAACCTTGAACACACTACCTCCCTGCACTTTGTCTTCACCAGACTTTACAACACTTCTGAAAACTGGATTTCTGAACAAACCAGTTCACTTGCTCAGGTATACCCCTATCAAAGGCACATTCCACGACTGCCTGATACCTCCAATCCATTGACACACCCCCAATAGCAATCCCACAGCTTTTGTTCCCATCTTAACAGGTCCCACCCGCTTTCTTGTTCAACCTCTTTCCTTGGTGCATGATTAAAATCACTCCTTTAAAATGCCTTTGACTTTGTGCTCTACACTTTTTTTTTTCACTGAGTTGGGAATAACCACAACTTATTTGAAGAATATCAACCTACAGAGCACCTCAACCAACAATCCAGGTGATGTGTTCCCTTTATCATCATGATTGTGAGTCTCAAGTTGTGAGTGAACCTAGTACTACTCACTAATGCTGCTATTTACTAATAAGCTTACTTTCCCACCCTTTAGAGGAATACTTCATACATTCTCTTACCTATTAATACTATTTCATTTATCCTCTTCACAAATGATTAATGATTTTTCTTGCCTTCTATTTCATTGAGATAACAAAAGTAATCATACATGAACACACTCAATTTTCCAACAACCAATCTGTGTATCTACCAGACCTTGAATCCATTTCCTTCTTCCTTCCTATCGCAGGGCAGTAAGTGACTCATATCAGCACAGAATACTTAATACCTCAAAACCTACTTCCTGGACCCATCCAAACCCTCCACTCATGTGGTTATCCCCACCTTCTCTTTAAACTGGATTATTTTTGCAAACAAGCTCACTTAAGTTTCTATTATCTAAAAATAAATTAAACTAAATTAAAATAGCAACATAAAATTACATAGAGAGATGGCTATGTGCACACATATGCTTTTACACTTTTTTGTTCTTTTTTGTCCCCTTAAAGCAAAAAGTCTCAACAGAGTTACCCCTAGAAGTTGCCCAATTCCTAACATCCAACCCAGGACAGTCGAGCCTGCATCCCCACTTCTCGAAAGACACCACTCTTGTTATGCTCAACAATGACCTCCATATTGCTAAGTGCAGCCTAAAAAGCAACAAGTGTTATTGGCAACTCATGTCTTAGTTGTCAAATTAACAATTCATAGTGATCCTCCAAAGAATTAGGACTGAAGTATGGTACAGATTCACAGGTTACTCTGCAGCAGAGATGAGGCAGGGAGTGGCTCAGAACCACACAAGGAGTCAGGAGGAAGTATAGAAAAGTGAAGGTCAACACAAGGCCCTAGTCAAAGCCAGGAACTGGGGCCAGGAAGATATAAACATAAAGAATGGGGTTCGGATGCCTGGGTGGCTCAGTGGGTTAAAACCTCTGCCTTCAGCTCAGGTCATGATCCCAGGTCCTGGGATCCAGCCCTGCATTTGGCTCTCTGCTCAGCAGGGAGCCTGCTTCCTCTTCTCTCTCTGCCTGCATCTCTGCCTATTTGTGATCTCTGTCTGTCAAATGGATAAATAAAATTAAAAAAAAAGAATGGGCCAAAGAACAAGCAAGCTTTGTAATGATAAAACTAAAACCACTGACTGGTTCTCCAGACCCCAGGGTCACCTTGGACATAGAGAAGTCATTTGACATTAAAGTTAAAAGAATATATATATATATATATATATATATAGAGAGAGAGAGAGAGAGAATATATGTATTTACACAAACACATATTTGATGCAAATATAAATATTTACAAACATACAATTTGACCTTTGGAAAGGATACAACCTTCTATAAATTATAAATCTTTTGTAGTAATTCCTTGGTACATACACACATAATTCTGTTTTTATAACTGTGTTTATTTTCAAACACATATAAATTAGGCTATCTTATGTAAGTATGGTATTGAACAAAATGACTTTGTTGAACTTGTGTCTGTCTACATATAAATAGAATATTTTGAATAAATAAATACAGTTCTATGTACTGTTCGTGAAAATGCAGCAATCTCTACATTGGCACTGTTCTGTTTTATGTCAAGCCCATCTGTTGCAATTATCCAAATGTCTGTTTTTATTATTCAGTTTCCCAATAACATGTGTCTGTCTTCCTTGTCTCATTAACTCTCTATTCTTTTATGTGCTTCCTATAGAATAATCAGCTCTATTCACTATATTCCAAAGAATATTTTAGGAAAGAAAAGGGTATTTTGGATTAGGGGCAGCTTTATATAGCTGCTGCTGATTATTGTGATCATTGATATACTACATCAATTTACCGTTTAAAGAAGATTGATTCAGGCAGAATAATATTTTCATAAATTTATGTAGTAAGCATAGTACTTAGTATAGTAATAGTAACATCAAGAGTAATTGTATTTACCCCTGCCTCTAATCTGGTTGAATTATACTGTACAATATAGTGCCCTCCAAATTAAAACACAGATGACCAGAAAGACTGTTACTCGAATGTGGAGTTTGTGGTGGCTGTCAAAGATTCGTTTTCTGGATAGAATTCACGTCTCTTCTTTCTTGCAAGAACTCTCCTGACATATGTAACAGAGTCCCTGCCCTGGGTAATGAGCAGGCACATGCACACTTTCCATGGGTTGTCCTTATTTCCAGAGCAGGAAACTTAGCATTGTATTCACATCAGTCAGTCTGCCCAGCTAGTGATCTCAGACTCATTTCTAGTTTCAGGAAAAAATGCCAAGAAGTCTCATAACTGGATTGAGCCTGAAGTCAAAACTGATTTCTGACCTAGTGTTGTATATGGCAAACTTGTTTGCTATCGGGGCCCTATAACCAGATTGTAGTCCGCTCTGACCTATAAAGTATGTCAGAGAAACACTAAGGGTCCAATGACCCCTTTAAAATAATTTCATCAAAGGACAAATGTTCCTGAAAATAAATACATCGAGAAACTATGTTTCTTTTTCCTTTTATCTTAGTCAAACACCTTGTTCATAACGTCTAATGTAACAGAAAGCTGGATTTGACAACTACTTCTAGATCAGACACTAACTGGAACTTTCTCTTAGGGAAGAGATTTTTTTTTTTTTTTTCATTTTATTTATTTTTTCAGCGTAACAGTACTCATTCTTTTTGCACAACACCCAGTGCTCCATGCAAAACGTGCCCTCTCCATTACCCACCACCTGTTCCCCCAACCTCCCACCCCTGACCCTTCAAAACCCTCAGGTTGCCCCAACCTCCCACCCCTGACCCTTCAAAACCCTCAGGTTGTTTTTCAGAGTCCATAGTCTCTTATGGTTCGCTTCCCCTCCCCAATGTCCATAGCCCGCTCCCCCTCCCCCAATCCCACCTCCCCGCAGCAACCCCCAGTTTGTTTTGTGAGATTAAGAGTCATTTATGGTTTGTCTCCCTCCCAATCCCATCTTGTTTCATTGATTCTTCTCCTATCTCCTACCCCCCCATGTTGCTTCTCCATGTCCTCATATCAGGGAGATCATATGATAGTTGCCATCAAAAGAAATGAAATCTTGCCATTTGCGACGATGTGGATGGAACTAGAGCGTATCATGCTTAGTGAAATAAGTCAATCGGAGAAAGACAACTATCATAGGGAAGAGATTTAACCTCCATTCATTCAAATGTATTTACTGACTATCCACTGTATGAATGTAGGTTAGGCAGAGTCTTAGACTTCCCTGGTCATAGAACCTTCAAATGAATAAAACTTTTGGGTTTTAGTGTTGCAAAATTCTGTATAGTTTTATGACATGTTATAAGATCATGAACCAGGGTAGAGCCTGTTTTATGCATTAATAACTGGTATAGCAAGGTGGGAACACATTTTGTGTATCATTTTAACCCAGCATCCACCAAACATAGCATTCTTTTTTTTTTTTTTTAAAGATTTTATTTATTTATTTGACAGAGAGAGATCACAAGTAGATAGAGAGGCAGGCAGAGAGAGAGAGAGGGAAGCAGGCTCCCTGCTGAGCAGAGAGCCCGATGCGGGACTCGATCCCAGGACCCCGAGATCATGACCTGAGCCGAAGGCAGCGCTCAACCCACTGAGCCACCCAGGCGCCCCTAGCATTCTTTTTTTTAAAGATTTTATTCATTTATTTTACAGACAGAGATCACAAGTAGGCAGAGAGGCAGGCAGAGAGAGAGAAGGGGAAGCAGGCTCCCTGCTGAGCAGAGAGCCTGACCTGGGGCTCGATCCCAGGACCCTGGGATCATGACCTGAGCTGAAGGCAGAGGCTTTAACCCACTGAGCCATCCAGGCACCCAAAATAGCATTCTTTTGCGCACAAAGACATCTCTTAAGCTGTTATTTTCTAATAAACAAAATATAGTTCTATGTTCTGCAGGAGTAAAAATTATGGTTTTAGGTTCCCTTAGCACTTCTTTTTAAAACTTTTAAGTTTTGTTCAAAGCTTATTGAAAAGACGTCATAATGTCCCTCTTTGGAACAGGCTACCCTCAAGCGCAGCTCAGGACCTCTTTTTCCATCAAAACAGAAATACATTCCCAGGAAAAAACTCCCCTCAAAATAAACTGAAGAGTGTACTGCTACATCATATCAGTACAAAGGAAAGCACAATAAGGATATATAACTAATATCATGCAGTTTTTCTAGGTGACAAACATATTCTCTCCCAAGACCTGCTTATAACCTATCCCTCCAACCAGTTATCCTAGCTCAGTCATCATGTATGATCTGATGAGCGAATGAAATATTTATCCCAATTCCATGACACAATTTTTAAACCACTTTATTAGGGTATAGTTGACATAGAAAAGCTATCCATATTTAATGTACACAACTTACTGAGTTTGAGGATAACGGTACACCCTAAAACTATCATGAAACAATTGTGAAAGGATTGATTTCTGAATCTTGAGCTATCTCTTCCTCTTACTTTTGAATGGGGCAGATAAGAAAAAATTGCAAATACTAGGTTATAAAATATAAATATTTGCTTCCAAAGTACTAATACCTCCCTACAAATGTATATTGATATTGCTTCTTGAATTACTTGCAAAATAAAATGAGAAGTATGGAAATGATGCACTTCAAGTTAGGAGTTAGTAGATTTCCAAAGCAAAATATCTCATGATGTAAAAGTACATGATGTTATACAACTGGTTCCAAGAAGAGAGCACCTTCTGGGAAGGAAATACTCATGATATTTGGAATAAGACTTTATAAGCTATATGCCAAGAAGAATAATCACAAGGTAACAATAAGGTAAACTGGGGCGCCTGGGTGGCTCAGTGGGTTAAAGCCTCTGCCTTCGGCTCAGGTCATGATCTCAGGGTCCTGGGATCGAGCCCCACATCGGGCTCTCTTCTCCATGGGGAGCCTGCTTCCTCCTCTCTCTCTCCTGCCTCTCTGCCTAGTTGTGATTTCTCTCTGTCAAATAAATAAAATATTTTAAAAAATAAGGTAAACTTACTCTGTTTATGTGATGTATGTATCATATTGCATATAATTATAGCTCAAAAAGATATTTTCACATGCTCTATTCTAGAGATATTCTTGTTTTCATTTTCATTTTATGATCCATGATCCATCCCAAATTGATTTTGGATTATAATGTCACATAGGAATACTTTTTTTTTTTTTTTCCATTTGGACGTCCAAATGACCCAATACCATCTTCTGAAAAGATTTTCCATTGTCACGGCAGAGTAAATTTTATCTATAGCACACATAAGTGTGGGTTCCTTTTTGGATTCTGTTTTATCTCAATTCTAATTGTCTAGAGTAGCACCAATACCAAACTATATCATTTAGAATAGCTTTATCGTGACTATTGTATTTGATAGAATAATTCTTCCAACTTTATTCTTCTCCAAGACTCTCTTATTAATGCATGACCCTTTGCAATTTTAACAATATTTTGAAATCAACATGTTAAATTCTATCAATAATGTTGATGGTGGATTGATTAAATCTATATAGTTTTCTTTAAATACCACTTTATAATATTAAATCTTCCAACCCTTTGCCATGGTATATCCCACCCTTTGTGTTCTTCTGTAACTACTCAGTTTACATAATTTTCTTTTAGATGGTCTATGTAAGCTTCAGCACACTTATTCTGGCACTTGTTGTGTTTTCATTGTACCACTAATGCTATTTTCAACTTTCTGACCATGATCTTTAACACTTCAAATTCAACTTATGTCCCAATTAACCGAATCTGTGTCCATGACTCATGAATGTTCCATAGTTTTATACAAATACTTTGTCCAATATGTGCATTAACTGAAAAAGATCATAGCTATGAGCACAAAGGCATTTGTTATAAAAGTGTTTTGTTATTTGGATTTATTGGCCTATGTCTCATCATGATGGAGGAGGAAAATGTTTCTCACAAGACATTCAGAGAGCTTTGATCACCATTACGAGGGCTCAGAAACTAAAACGATCAGCACAGTAACTCAGAAGTTGAATTATGGTAAATGTAAAGATATGGGTTCCATCACTAATGTCACAAAAGGAAATTTTCAGAAATCCATTCCCCAGAAAATTCCCACATAGCATAACTGGGCATTTACCAGAGGGGATTTCATAGCTTAGTGCTGGCAGACAAGTAGCTTTCTTATCTCAAACTTAAGGTGCAGAACTGAAGCTCTGCAAACCACTGGATCTCTCTTTGTTGGTAAACAGATTCTTAGCAAACTCCCAGATCCCGTTCCTTGCTTTGTCCCACATTCACCTGATGGTGACCAGAGGTGAACTTTGAGGGGAGTTCAGGACACAAATTGAGTAGCTGAATCTCTAACACCCACACATACAACTTCTGTCTGTTTTTCCCACATTGCATGTTCCTCAAGTCATCAAGAATCAAGAGGAATTAACTGATTCTGTCAGTATCCACGGTCATATCCACTTGGACCTTGAGCATTCCTGGATTCATCTGTGGAATAGCTCAGCTGGAGTTCTCATTCCTTGATCTTGGATGCCAGTTCTCCCATTTGGCAAGTGGATCTCACAGTGTTATGCTGAGAGAACAAAGAGCAGAGGGACACAATAAGTAAACCCTCTTCATTGAGTTCCTTCTGCAGGTTGATGATATATACCATGTTGATTGACTTGTAAATTCTGAACCACACATGCCTCCCAGGAATAAATCTCACTCAGTCAAGGTAAGTGATTTTTTTAATGTGTTGTTGGATTCAATTTGTAATATTCATTTGAGGATTTTTGCAACTGTGTTCATCAGAATTATTGACCTGTAGTTCTCTTTTATCATGGTGTCTTTATCTGGTTTCATATCAGGGTAATACTGGCTTCAAAGAACAAATTTGAAAGTTTTCCTTCCTTTTCTTTTTTTGGGAAAAGTTTAAGAAAAGTAGATATTAACTCTTCTTTAAATGTTTGGTAGATGAGCACTGGCTGTTTTATGCAACTAATGAATTGCTGAACACTACATTAAAAATTAATGTACTATATGTTGGCTAATTGAATGTAATAAAAATTAAAAAAATAAATGTTTTGTACAATTCACCTGTGAAGCCATATGATCTTGGACTTTTATTTGTTGGGAATTTTTTGATAACTGATTCAATTTCATTGCTGGTAATCAGTCTGTTCAAATTTTCTTCTTAAAGCTTCCTACTTCAGGTTTGGTAGGTTATTGTTTATAGAAATTTATCTATTTCCTCTAGGTTGTCCAATTTGTTAGCAGGTAATTTTTCATAATATTCTCTTCTAATTGTTTGAATCTGTGGTGTTGGTTGTTATTTCTCCTCTCTTTTGTGATTTTGTTTATTTGAGTTCATTCTCTCTCTCTTTTGATGAGTCAGTCCCTCTTGCTTTCAAAGCGGAATGTTAGGCTCCCCAGTGTGATAGTCTGTTTCTCGCCCTTCTCTTGGCCTGGGGGTGTCTCCCTCCAATGATGGGCTTAGCATCTTTTTAGGTCCCCACTAAGACTCTGACCTTCCTATCCTTTTCAGTGTGACCTCTTTTTGGTTGTAGTTTTGTTTGTTTTTTGTTTGTTTGTTTGTTTTGTTGTTGTTGTTGTTCCTACCTTTAATTGTGGATTTGTTCTGCCAGTATTTTGGTCATTTTCTGGATGTTGACACTGAGATAAGTGTTATCTAGTTGTGTCCAGGGGACAAGGTGAGCTTAGGGTCCTCACTGCACCATCTTCCCCCAAGGTACTTTTTTACCAGTTACTTCTTTAAAGTGCTCACTATGTCTATTTATTTCTTGTGATCATTAGAACGGCTACTCAACTGTGTTAACCTTTGTGAGCTCTGGTGGAAGCAGTGCTGAGGACCAGGGCTGTCATCTGGGATACGGTAGCCAACCCCTTAGAAAAAGAAAGCAGAGTGGGATCCTCCCCAACCATAAAAGAATGGTTAGAGTCTACAGCTTACTCAGAGCTGCAAGAAACTGCCAGGCATTCCATCACCTGCTAATTTGCCACAGTAGAAGAGAATGTGTATGTCAAGGGATATAATTTAAGGGATATACAACCATGAGTAGGTTTAGGAATGCACAGATCATCTGTCATATGACTTTAAAAAAGTGATAAACTGAAGATACATAAAGGTGGGTTTATAGAAAACAAGGTATCAGAAGGATTTAAGATATAAGAGCAACTGTGAGACACCAAATGAAATCTTGAGGAAAACTATGAAATTTGATCCAAGAGATGAATAATCTTGACAGACACATAATCACAGAATGGGCCATTAATTAAAAATCTACCTTTCAATGACCTCACTCCAGTGGGTTTTATAGCTGATTCTACCAAATTTTAAATATTTTATCATTTCTTTCTAAGTCATAGGAAAATATGGAAAGAATTTCAATTTGCCCTATAAAGCTAACGTTTTTGCTAATGATATTAAAGGAAACTTAGCCCTGGTCTCAAAGTATAAAAATAAACTTCACAATAAAAAAGTATGACAGTTGTTTTAGAGAAAAATTTTGTAACAGATTTTATTAGTCAGTATTCTCCATAAAACTAGAGCCAGTAAGATAGATAGTAATATCTATAAGAGATTTGTTGTAGGAATCTCTTCAGGCAGTTATGGATGCAAGAAGGCCCACAATCTGCATCTGCAAGCTGGAAAACCAGGAAAGGTGGTGGTATAATTCAGTCCAAGTTCAAAGTCCAAAGATTCAGGCTGATGTTCTAAACCCTGGTCTGAGTCTGAATGCCCAAGAGAGTCCAAGGGCAGGGGAAGATGGGTGTCTCAGTTCAAGCACAGAAAGAAGTTGCCCTTCCCCTTCCTTTTTGTTCTGTTCAGGCCCTCAACAGGTTGGATGATGACCACCTGTAATCTTCTTTACTCCTGCTACCAGAAATGTCTTCTGGAGAAATCCTCAAAAACACAGGCAGAAATAATATTGTGCTAGTGTCTGGACATCCTTTAGCCTTGTCACGATGACACATAAAATTAACCATCACATATACTGAAGGGATCTTCCTAAGCAAACCCTATTTTATGACAGAAAATAATTATTTGCCAAAACTTCTATGAAAAATGTAAAAGATACTAGATTGGGAAAAGTATTTATTCTGAATGAATATGACCAACAAAAAGGTAGTACTTTTTAAAGATTATATGTATTTATTTTAGATATGAGGAGGGGCAGAGAGAGATGGAGAGAAAGAATCTCAAACAGACTCACCACTGAACTGTGTGCCCCACAATGGGCTTGATCCCACAACCATGACATCATGACACGGCACTTAACTGAATGAGCCATCTAGTTGCCCCCCAAAATATTATTTTTAATATATACAAGTTCTTCTAATTAATAAGAGTAAACTAAAAAAAAAAAAGCAATAGAAAATTTAGTGAAGGATATTAACAGACAAGCCACAAAGGACATATAATGGTCCTTATAATTACATTATATAGTTTTATAATTAAACATATAAACATATGTTTAAAAAGAAAAAGATTTTCAGCATCACTAGACATCCAAATTATGCATCATGAGGTCACCTTGGTGCCTTAATTGTTAAGTGTCTGCCTTTGGCTCAAGTCATGATTCCAGAGTCCTGGGTTCAAGTCCTGCCTGAGGGTCATAGTTTGGTGGGGAGCCTGATTCTCCCCCTTCCTCTGCCCCTGCTTGTGTTCCCTCTCTCACTGTGTCACTCTCTGTCAAATAAATAAATAAAATCTTTTTAAAAAATTTGCATCATAAATGACATACACTTTTTCACTCATCAGATTAGCCAAAGTTTAAAAACTTTATGGTATCCTGTGATTTTGAGGAGAAAAGGCATGTCCACCATTGATTTGCAAGTACGAATTGCAAAATTATTTTGAAAAACAATCAATCTCTGTAAATTTACAAGGCACCTCTTATTTAAACAAATTATCCTATACTTTGGATGTCAATTCCCTCCTCTGTCACTCATGAATAAACAAAATCATTTTTTAAAAGTCTAAAAAAATAAAAATGAAAGAATAAAAAATAGAAAAAAGAAAAACATGTGAGGACAAAGAAAAGAATACTTGCATATTCCTCAAATTATCAAGAGACCGGGGGGGGGGGGAGGGTAAGGGAATACTGCAAAGGTGATTATTACATTTATTTTTAAACACTTCTACTTTTTTCTGTAACATTTCTATTTACAACTATGAATTTGTACTTTTTTCTTTGTGATGAAAAAGTATTATATATATAAACCTAAACATAAGTGTATCTTGTATAAGTCATATATATCATTATATCATATAAATATATTGTATATACCATGCATATTATACATGAATTTTGCGCTAAATCTCTGTCATTCATTTATTAATTATAGTTCTTAATCACTGAAATAAACAGTCACAAAAACTTACAATAAAATGTTCCTTGGACTCAACTAAAGATTTGGGAAGTATGAAGATGCCTTGATGTATCCTTTCTTGACTGCTGACAAGGCAACTTCCCACTCTGTCTGATGCGAGATGAGAGTTACCCAAACTGCCTCTTCTAGTGATCTGCCTCTTGATCTTGATTTAAAACAGTTTCCCCAAAATTATACTATCCCAGCAAGGATCGTATGGGTTATTTCTACAACCCAAAGATCAACTGTTTTAAAAGGACCCAGAATTTACATAATGCACTTTACCAGGAATAATACAGTTAATAATAAGGCATGTGCTTGCAATTTGTATAAAGGAGCATAGATAGTAAAGGAACCAGGATTTATGGTCAGACCTGAATCTGGGTCAGGTTGGGCCCCTAAAGTAAGTGTCAGCACCTCTGTCAACTGCCAAACTTAGAGAATAACAGTAATTCCCCTGTTGGTTGCACAAATGCTTCACATTGTTGGTTTCATGTATACATTAGGGGAAAGACATCTAAGTAAAATCCCAATTCCAGGATTTTGTGGTTGCTCACTGACTCAATACATGGTGGTTACTTGATTATTATTAGGTCGTGACTGTACAGGTATGGGGTGACACCTAAGAATGTCATCTCATCGAGGTAAAAACTGATTATATTTTATTTCAGTTTTATGGTATTTTCACTTTTATTTAAAGAAATGTTGGGCAGAGGAAGATTAGACATGTCCTATGATGGCTATGTTGGGTAGAATTAGGAATCTTGCTGACAGTCACCAACCTGATTTCCTTATTAAAAAAAAAAATTTGGAAGGGGAGGTGAACCATAAGAGACTATGGACTCTGAAAAACAACCTGAGGGTTTTGAAGGGTCAGGGGTGGGAGGTTGGGGGAACAGGTGGTGGGTAATAGGGAGGGCACGTTTTGCATGGAGCACTGGGTGTTGTGCAAAAACAATGAATACTGTTACGCTGAAAAAATAAATAAAATGGAAAAAAAAGAAAAGGAAACTTGGATTCACCTAAGAATGTAATAAGTGATTCTAGAACTCAAGGGTTTTCTTTAATGGAAGGTACAGAACCAGATGAGGTACTAGTGTCTTTCTCTTCCTGAGATTCTGATTCTATGTCTTACTCTCTCCCAGCATCTAGTCAGGGAGGCAGCTGAGACAGAAGGTATAACATAAAGGCAAGACTGGTATAACACAATGTTCCTAAACGAAAAGATTATAGTCTCAGAGAAAATGTGAACAACATTTAAATATAGCTGGCTACTAGTTACCACATATTGGTGTTTGGATCTCATTAAATCTCAAAGTCCCATTTGAAACTTAATCTCTTATAGACTTCTGTTTACACTTTCTTCAGCACTTTTAGCACTTTCAATAGGATGTCCTTTTTAAAAAATATTTTTATTTATTTGACAGAGAGAGAGAGAGAGAGAGAGATCACAAGTAGTCAGAAAGGCAGGCAGAGAGAAAGAGGGGGAAGTGGGCTTTCTGTAGAGAGCCCAGTGCAGGGCTCGATCCCAGGACCCTGAGATCATGACCTGAGCTGAAGGCAGAGGCTTAACCCTCTGAGCCACCCAGGCGCCCCTCTATGGGATTTCCTAAAAGCGGCTCACTCATTTGTTTGTCTAAATCCCTTTGTGTTAGTCTAGACATTTGTGGACATTCATAACACAACCATAAAAGCTAAAATTATGGTTTATTCCCCATCTCAAGAAATGAATTTACCTACATTTTAAAAATTTCTTTTCAGAGTAACATAATTCATTGTTTTTGCACCACACACAGTGCTCCATGCAATACGTGCCCTCCCCAATACCCGCCACCTGGTTCCCCTAACCTCCCAACCCCCGCCCCTTCAAAACCGTCAGGTGGTTTTTCAGTGACCATAGTCTCTCATGGTTCACCTCCCCTTCCAATTTCCCTCACCTCCCTTCTCCTCTCCATCTCCCCATGTCCTCCATGTTATTTGTTATGCTCCACAAATAAGTGAAACCATATGATACTTGGCTCTCTCTGCTTGACTTATTTCAGTCAGCATAATCTCTTCCAGTCCCGTCCATGTTGCTACAAAATTCGAGTATTCATCCTTTCTGATGGAGGCATAATACTCCATAGTATCTTTTCTTTCACATTTTCAAAAATTCCGAGTCTGTTTTGTTGATTCTTCCCACAAGACACAAGACACTTGTGTTTTAATAGAAAATACAAGCAGCAAGAATGAGAATGGAATGCTCATTGTTCTTCATAATGAGTTTCATTATCATAAAGCTTATTCATGCTGTGTCCTCTCAGTAAAAGCAAGTCAAGGCTATCATCTTTTCTTAACTCACGCTGTGTCAGAACTGAGTATCATGAGACTCGAGTAACTAGATGCTAAGAAATGGGAAATCAGAATAATCATAATGACTTGTTAACTTAGAAATTTTCTATGTGGGGATACCTGGGTAGCTCAGTCTATTAAGCGTCTGACTCCTGATTTCAGCATCTGACTCATAATTTCAGTGTTGTGAGATCGAGCCCCAGGCCAGGCTCCACACTAGACCTGCTTAGATTCTCTCTCCCACTCCCCTCATCTTACTCTCTCCCTCTCATTGCTTACTTAATTAATTAATTAAAACACAATAATAAAATACATAAAAGTTCTCTGTGTAAAGTAGCAAACTGAATGGGACATGGATACAGTATAATCAATAAACTAGAAACAAAATTAGGACTTCTAATTCAAGGAAGCAAGTCTACTAATTATGCTTTACTATCAAAATCACTCCTTAACTTATTTGAAGTTAGAATAATTCTTAATTCAATACTAAGAAACCAAAAACTCCTTACTGAGACCTTTATCTTGGTTCTAAATTTTATTGGAAATGTTCATCTAGGACCTGAAGGTATTGGAGAACAATTAACACTCCTGACAATATCTTCAATAGCATATCTATAAAATACATTTAATTTTTTTAAAATTATGTCTCTTCATTTTAGCTTCTCTTCATTTACTTTTTATTTGAGTTCCAACAGTTTTGTTTCTCTGTTGGCTCAAAAAAACTGATGGATATGTTTTTGTGGAGCCAGGTTTTCAACAATAGAACACACAGTATATAAAATGCAGTGATTATGCATCTATAACCTACAAGGAGGGAAAATCTCATTTGTGTTTGTGTTTATAACCTTATGCAAGAGTCATTACAGTTTTTGCAAAAGTATCCGTTAGTAAGGATCAGAATGGAAGAATGAAACAGTGGCTTTTAATGATCATTGGTCTCAAGGTAATAATTTATAGCGAATCTCATACAACCCCACCATCACTAAAATAACAATAGATAAGGGATTGCTATCATAATTTGAGCTTAGATTTTGAATTCCACTAGTTTCTCACTAATGATACAACAAATTCCAAACTCACCATGTATAAAAAAAGCCTCATTCTATCATAGGCACATCTGTTCCTCCAAATACATAAACCTTGCTGTAGCCAATTTATGTCACTGTGACATGCACAGAGAAACCTCCCATCATATCAATTATCTTTATTACGAACTTACATGGATTTGTGCTTATTTTATGCAATATCTGACTCACCAACAGGCAGTAATAGCTACGTCTATTTTATTTGCCCATCATAGTAGCCACAATACCTGATTTCTAATAGGTACTTCGTGTATATTTAAAACAAATCAGTGAATTAATAAATCTTGTGTTTTCATCATCTTCTTTCGATTACCATTTTCATTCCCTTCATAATTTTTCATGTTACAAAGCTCCAGTATCTTTAGTTTCACATTCCTCAAATCTCCTAAACTCTGCTTATGGTTAAATATGACCCAAACATAGCTTTATCACATCACAGTTAAAATCACGTGTTTTCCACGGCTCCTCATTACCTAGAATCTAGACTAGACTTTCTCACTTGAGGTTCTCAGAAGGAATTAAATTAAATCTAACCACCCCAGGCACCCATTATATGTAATGAATTAACTTCTCTCCTATGCCTCTAAATTCATGGTAGCTATGCAGTAATTTTCAGAGAGTTGAGAAAATAATTGCTCAATTTATTGTATGTAAGGCTTTATTGTCTTGTGGAACCTCAGTTGAGAAGGACTTGCTCCAGGAAAACAATGTACACCTGCCTTAATTTTCTGATCTACTCTCCCATAACTACTCCTCACATTCCCTTGGCGTTATTCACGTTGAACTCTTCCACAGTCATCAGGCATTTCTGTCTCCACCAGTTAGTGTTCTGCAGTCCTCACATATCCACTGTGCATCTCTTTGGATGAAATCTTGACCAGTCTTTAAGATTACTCACCAACAGCCCATGGAGAGTTCTTTGGCCTTCCTGCATAGTGTTGCACATATTACCTTTAATTCAGCATTATTGATAGTTTTGCATTTTTTAAACATCTCTTATGAGTTCCTTGGAAGCTGAACTTCTGCCCACAAAAAAGAACATCATGTCTTTTGCAGAGTGAATGCCAGATTTAGAGGGCAAACCGTCATGCTGCAGAAGGAAAAGATCTAAGCAAAGCAGCCGAATCAGGAAAAAATATAAGAGAAAGAGCAAGTGTCCTCTGATAAAAAATGTCAGCTTTCTACCAGTGCCTGACATAAAGAACCAGTCCTCATAATGAGCACCAGCATGATAAGGAATTAAACATCAGGAGAAAATATCCAAAAGTTATTACTCACTCTTTCTTTGTAAGTTTGTGTTCTTAAATTAAAAGACCAGGATCCTACCCATGTGTGCGTATGTACACGTGCATGCACACACAGACTTTCTAAGTGATAGAGGTTAATACATTCTGTATTTAACCGATATATTTCCAGAAAGGTGATCCGCATAAGTGCCTAATCGGCAAGATAGTGAGAAGCTTTGTTTCAAGACTGAATAGCAATGCTGTCCTTCAAAATCAAGATGTTCGGGCGCCTGGGTGGCTCAGTGGGTTAAGCCACTGCCTTCGGCTCAGGTCATGATCTCAGGGTCCTGGGATCAAGTCCCGTATTGGGCTCTCTGCTCAGCAGCGAGCCTGCTTCCCTCTCTCTCTCTCTGCCTGCCTCTCTGTCTACTTGTGATCTCTGTCTGTCAAATAAATAAATAAAATCTTAAAAAAAAAAAACAAAATCAAGATGTTCTTTCTGACTCTGGTTGAGACTTTCTTGAGCAGGTTATCTGTCCCTTTATTATGCATATATAGCAGTCTTTTGAGTAACTGATAGCTATTATATGATCATATTGTTCTAAAATTGTCTACCTATATGCCCGCTCTAAATGTATACTATATGTTTATGCATTTGTGTGTGTCTATGTGCACACATGGGTATGTGTATATATGTATATGTTTATGTCTAATACATATGTGTATGTATATATGTATAAGTACTTTGGAATCTAGATCAATTTTCATTTCATATATCCTATTGCTAATTTCATGAAGTTCACTGCAATATACATCTCATATCTGCAAAGCTGATTTTCATACTATTTTAACATATTAATGTCTTTCTGGCATATTCTCATTTATAATATTTAATATACTATTGTTGCACTGTGCCAAATGGCTCCATGATGGTTATTTTTTAAAAGGTGAATATAAATTTTTAAGTACTTAAAAGAATCCTAGTGTAGATCAATCACTAAAAATACATAACACTCAATGTTTTATGGTGAAATTTTGCTCTTGGCTTAGAGGGTGTTTACCATCCATATTTAGAAAAGTGCCTATTATTTGAAAGCAATACAATTAAAAGTTGTTCACTTTAGTGCCTGAGCCTAATAGTAATTAAAATATTCAGAAAAGGGACACCTGTGTGGCTCAGTCAGTTAAGCGTCTGTTCTCAGCTCAGGTCATGATCACAGGGTCCTGGGATCCAGTTCCATGTCAGACTCCCTGCTGAGCGGGAAGCTGCTGCTTCTGTCTGCTTCTCCCTCTGTTTATGCTCTCGCTTTCTCTCTGACAAATAAATAAACAAAATCCTTAAAAATAAAAATAAATAAAAATAAAAACTAAAGTATTCAGGAAAGTGTGAAATGTATGTTTTAAGAGACCATAATAAAAGTGAATTCTGTTGATACAGATTTTCCCAATGGAGAGTAGTCACTCAGTCTTCAGTCTGCTGAGAGTAGCAAGTCTACCTGCAAAACTGATAAGCTGGAGGCCACCATGCAATCTCTGCCACACAACTTCTTTTCATGTCAAGTTAAAACAAATGTCGATAAATAAGATATAGGGTTATAGGCACACAGGTCTGTGTGATTATTTTTGACTTTATAGCAATTAACACTAGAGTATTTAAAGATATATGCCCTAAATCTTAAATATTATTATTAATGAACAAATCAAGACAACAACCATAAAACATATTAAACACAAGTATTAAAACAGAATTGTGCTGAGTTTTATCAAATTAAAAAGCAGAATACGTGGTATAGCAGAGCAAATGGAAATGGGATAAAGTCCCTATTAATCCCCCGAGAAGTAGGTCAGATAGCATTACTCAGCCCATCCAGACAGCAGAATATTTAGGTCTCTGTTGACGGAAACACCTTAAAAATGGATCTAGAGTGACTCACACATTAGTCTCAGTAGAACAGTAAACGCTTTGTGCACAGAAAAAAATGTATTTTACCAGAAAATGGGTAAACTTCCAAGATATTCTCTATGAGAAGGTCCCAAGACTACAAGTACAGATCATCTGGTCTTAAAATGCAGCTTAGAAACCAAGAAGCTACATGAAGAATACATGTAATATAACAATACCCATGGTTTGCAATACTACCAAAGTCCCATCTCCTGAGAAAGTTGGAAAACTAGAAAACAGACAATAGAAACAAGTAAGAAACAATATTTTTCTTACAAAAAGTATGAAGCAATGTGGCTCAAAATACTAAGTTGAACCAGCTAAATGACTGGGAAAGATGTGTTAACTCTCCAATCTTTAGTCCTTCCACTGTAAATATAATAAAAAAACACTTTAATATATTAAAAACCATTTCTATACCATTTTACCTTTCATCTCTTTAAAACTTACATTCTGTAAGCCAGTTGACTTGTACAAAAAACATGGATAAACACACACATACACACAAAGAGGTAAAAAAAGTGAAGTTGCTTACTTAGAGTTTTGTTCTGACTAAAACATTCTCTAAAAATCCATATATATTATATATATGGAAAGTGGGACTAAAAGTGAAGAACTCATAAAGCTGTTGTGCAGTCCAATGAGACTACAATATAAGACACATCATTATACTTTGCACACTTAGTCAGTACTCAATAATAGTGGTCATTATTAACACCGTTGGCTCCAAATGCCATGGAGAGCCATGGGACAGGCTTAGGATAAGGCTTAATCTGTGCAAAAGAATAGGATGTTGTGACTTGTACATCTGACTTACACGGATTCAAGTGAGCTGCTTAGAGCGAGTGTTGAAAATCCACTCCTTTCCTCTCAGTGAGCATATGCCACAGTGTGAATTTGACCCCAGCCACAGGGGTTTCTTCAGTCAACCCCTCTGCCTCCAATGTTAGGAACATCTCAGTTCACTAGACATGATTCTAGGGTGAAATATACATATTTTTCACATAGCATGATGCCAAAACACAAGCCAGAATGTCACCTGACACTCAGCTGAAGAAGCAATGTTTGATCTGATGTTGCAGGAAAAGCTGTCTGTCTTTGTTGGTTACGGAAGTTACTCCTGTCCATAAACTGTACATCAGGAGTGATTTTGGGGGATCTTTAATGAAGAATGTTTTACTATGTTCCAGTTGCACCTTATGAGAAAATTTTAGAAGCACCTCTGTGTAGGCTATAGCTCCACATTATAAACAGGAGAAGGAAAAACATCCCCAGAGAAGAGACAATAAATATTTCTAATGTTCCCCTTAAATCAAAGGTTTGCAACAACTCAAATCTAGTCCACAAACATAAACACTGCAGATGGTTTGATCAGAGTGAGCCAGATGAAGGCTTACCTATTTAATTTCTAAAGTACAGTTTAGGAGTCTGGAGCCAAGGTGTTGCAGGCATCAGAAGCAAATTTGTTCCTAAGCAGGGGATGATTCAGCATGGAGAGGTCCTGGGAAATGCAAACACCATCAACCCTTGGACTGAAGACAGAGCTCAAGGCTTAGAAGGCAAAAAAACAAACAAACAAAAAAAAAAAACAACCCAGGAGGCAGAGGTGGTAACTTTGAAGACAAATGCTTTGGGGATGAGGGACAGGAGGGAAGAGAAGGGCAAGGGTGGTGGTGGTATGCACACCTGCACATGTACCAGCTCATAACAAAGAGAGCAGTGGGGGCACCTGGGTGGCTCAGTGGGTTAAAGCCTCTGCCTTCGGCTCAGGCCATGATCTCAGGATCCTGGGATCGAGCCCCGCATCGGGTGCTCTGCTCAGCAGAGAGCCTCTTTCCCCCGCTCTCTCTGCCTGCCTCTCTACCTACTTGTGATCTCTGTCAAATAAACAAATAAAATATATAAAAAAAAAACAAAAACAAAGAGAGCAGTGGAAGTAGGGGGTAATAGTGCAACTTGAAAAAAAAAGAATATTAGAAGCTGCTGCCAGATGATATAGCCCGGAGCACTTACAGTTCTGCTATTTGGCAATCAGTGTGAGCTATGTGGTCTCTTGGTGCAGGAAAGGATATCTTTTTTTTTTAAGATTTTATTTATTTGACAGACAGAGATCACAAGTAGACAGAGAGGCAAGCAGAGAGAGAGAGGAGGAAGCAGGCTCCCCGCGGAGCAGAGAGCCTGATGTGGGGCTCGATCCCAGGACCCTGGGATCATGACCTGAGCCGAAGACAGAGGCTTTAACCCACTGAGCCACCCAGGCACCCCAGGAAAGGATACCTTAAACACCTCTTTGGATAGGCTCTCACTGCACTGGGTCTAGGTTAGGGGTCACTTGGAGAATTGTAACAGACTTTTAGGGGTCATCAGTGTTGTGACTATAAACATTTGTGAAGGAGAGCCTGGGGATAACTGATGGTAAACTGCAATACTTAACAAAAGACTACCAAGCAACTGAAATAGAGAAGGTTATGACTCACAGGTCCTGGAGACACAGTTCCTGGACACAGCATGCCTCCAGGAGCTGCAGGGAGAGTTCAGCATAGGAGCAGGCACAGAGAGCGGTAGGACCAAGGCACATGCCTTCATTAGGGGTCACAAATGGAGTGTTTGGGGGTTCCTGGCCATACACCAGATTGGTCAATTAAAATGAAAAATAGCAGGGTTTTGGTCAGGTTCCCAGGGGTCGTACTTAGGGGTTCACAAGAAGAAGGCCCTGGGAGATGTGGAAGAAGAGTGCTGGGGAGTCGTATCAGGAATTTACACTTATTTGTGACTCTACAGGCTGTTATCTAGGGCATGTGCTGGGGCGAGGCACCAGTTAGTTCAAGGCCCCTACAAGCCACCTGACCACACAAAATGGATGCTGAGGCAGCAATACCTTTGAGTAGTTTAGCTAATCTCTCAATAATCAGGAAAGACTACCTTCCAAGAATGAAAAAGTTGGAAACCAAATTAATACAATCCTTCTTCCCCAGTCACCTAGTTTAAAAAAAGTTTGACCTTCTCTGGCACCTGGGTGGCTTAGTTGGTTAAGTGACTGCTTTCCGCTCAGGTCATGATCCCAAAGTCCTAGGATCAAGTCCCACATCAGGTGCCCTGCTCAGTGGGTAGCCTACTTCTCCTTCTCCTCCCTAATCCTGCCCTCTCTATCTCCATTTCTTTCTCTCCAATAATTAAATAAAATATTTCAAAAAAAATAACAAGAAAAGAAAAAAAAAGTTTGGCCTTCTCTCAGTGACACACATATTGCTCAGGGCAATTATCTGGCCAGGCAGTCATGAAAAAGAGTGACCGTGCTCCCTGGATGCCGAAGATACTCTTCACTGGCTGGCCATGATGACCACCAGTTCTGGGCTCTATCGTTAAATACAGACCCAATCTCCTTTTAGAATATTCCTCTGCCTGATAGCTGCTGTTGCTCTCCTGGGTGTGGGGTGGGAGAAGGTGGATGGGAAGCCCTATGACTGATGTTCTAATTACAATCACTCACTGAGCAGGCAAGGAACTTGGTCCAGAGGCAGAGATTTCTGATAAGCAACTATTGATCTTCCCTAAACAAAGGCTTCAGGCTTAAAGCAAGAGAGGGATAATTACAAAATCAATTTGGTGAAATTGGCTGCATCTTCATGAAAAGAGATAACTGTGTATTGTGGATGTGACTTTTTGTCCTCTTCAGTTTTTGTACATATACAGGTAGTGAAACACTGTGATTAGCCCTAATATTCCACTACAGCAGCAGCAATTATGTCAAAACAAAAATATATTGTCTATGCTCAACTCATATTGTCTACTTGCTGTCTGTTGCTGACAAAGAGATGCAGCAGAAAATACTGCTTAGGACAGAGAACTGTGAAGCAGCTGGCTAATCACAGACTATGCAATTTTTATATTTTCACTCTGGCTCTGAAAAAGGGAACACTTAAAATGAATGAAATGTGCATCAGCGCCTCTAGCAATGAAATTAAGCCACTGTTTTAACTGTGCAATTTTTACAAAGGTTTCAAGAAACACTCATTAGGCCTTTTGTTTGAATTGAATTTTATCTCTTGCCTCCACTTAATCCCTAAAATACAAAACAACTCTTACTTAAATACCTTGGTTTCAACTGAGAGATGGTAAATAAAATACTTGGATATTTTGGAAATAGAATAATTTCTTAAAGGTGAGTACTAGCTGTTTCTTGCTGTATATAGCCTATTTCTTATAGTGGTTACCTTATTGTTACTATTATTATTCACCATTATCATGATTACACTCAAACCATTACACTAGGCACTTATACAATTAATACCTTATACAATTAATACCTTACAAAATCGGGCAAGACAGAAATTACCATTGTCATTACTAGTTAAGGAAGAGCTTCAGAGTACAATTAACTTTATGAAGCTCTCACCACTTATAAGTCCCAAAGCCTCTATTAAATCTCATATTGGAACGATTCCAAAATCTACAAATATCCATCCCATCAATCATGTTTCCATATAAAAGCTCATCAAGGATCAATGAGAAAAGTGAATAATTTATATTATTATTATATCAGTCAATCTAATAATAGTAATGTAATGGCTCAAATAATCCTTTCGCCTGAATGTCTCAAAACTGCATAATACAACACAGCTACTTATAAAGCTCCTACCAATTATAAAAATATTGTACATATAATCCCTTCTGAAAAGTCTGGAGTGAGTTAAATATACAGCATGAATCAGGTTCTTATCTCACATTTATATAGGGTGAAATTTATTATTTACATACTTTGAAATGAGAAAAGTCCCTCCCACCGTGTTTAATTTTCATGATTTGAAATAGGATAACTGATTGGACGCCTCAGTGGCTCAGTTGGATAACCATCTGCCTTCCCCTCAGGTCATGATCCCAGTGTCCTGGGATCAAGCCCTGCATATTGCTCTCTGCTCAGCAGGGAGCCTGCTTCTCCCTCTTCTTCTGCCTGCCACTCCTCCTCTTGTACTCTCTCTCTCTGTCAAATAAATAAATAGAATCTCTCAAAAAATAAATAAATAAAATAGGATAACAGAAGAACCTCTGGACACAATTTCAAAGGCCATTTCCACAGCACTGAATCACTAGTAATTAAAAATACCAGAAATCTGGGGCATCTGGGTGGCTCAGTGGGTTAAAGCCTCTGCCTTTGGATTGGTTGTGGTCTCTGGGTCCTGGGATCAGGACTTGCGTTGGGCTCTCTGCTCACCAGGGAGCCTGCTCCCCCCACCCCTCTCTCTGCCTGTCTCTCTTCCTACTTGTGATCTCTGTCTCTCAAATAAATAAATAAAATCCTTAAAAAAATACCAGAAATCTGGTACATATTGCTTCAGACCTGGGTATTGAAAACTCACAGGCAGGCACAAGCTACTAAGCATAGGACTAGAGTTTGGAGGAAAGGAAACTACAGATTCTATAGAATGTGCATGACAGAACTCACCCCATTCAGACACTCATGACTTAGTGGGAAAGAAGAGGCAGCGGGTGAATCACCCAAGTAATAGGTGATCAGAAATCCTGGAGGGATGAAGGATGACACTCTGGACTAGGACCTGGAAGATTTTTTATTATAGTCTTGGCCCTGACACAATTTATTTTGTGCTCTTAAGCAATTTGTCTTCCTTCTTTGGGCTTCCATTTTATCATCTCTACAGGGGAATTCAGAAAAAGGCAGACAGATGAATTTGATTGAGAGTTCCTTCAAGTTCAAGTAATGAAATTGCCAAATGACAAATTTTCAAAACATGTTGTTTTCATGGAGAAAACATGTTTTATGTATCTTTCCTTCAGCCATAGTTTCAGGGGCCTGGGTGCATAGCACTGAGAAACATTGCAGCTCTGCTTATTACAGTTTGCTGGTAGACTTTTCTGGTTTAGGCTCTTCCTTCTTAACCAAGAGACCGAGGTGGAGTTGATGTTACTTCTACGTATTTGTGGACTGTTTTACTCACAATGAAGACGGAGGTATTACACAGAGTTACACGGGCACAGCCACCACCCAGTTGTCCAATTGATAACCTGTACAACTGTGGCGAGTAGTCCTGGGCTGGCTGTGATTGCAACATGCAGTATACTTGTTTAGATTGGATGTGGAGTAAAGGCTCATGAAATAAAAACCTACTACACAAGAAGAACCAGCGAAAAGAAAGGCATCAGGTAGAATCACTATGTAGTTAGCTATAGTCCAAACTGGAGATTTATTTAATTGATGACTACTAACTATTTTTTGGAATCTTCTAAATAACCCAGTCTTTAAGAGAAAGATTAAAATTATAACTCTTCATGTGCATTTCTGCCCCAAATGATTTTAAGACCAATCAAACATCTAAAGAGAAAATTAAGGGTGGCATCTAGTAGAAACATTTAGTATATTTAAAAATCAAATGCATAAATAGTTCTGTGTATTCACATCCAAGATGATAGGCAGCTAAATCTCAAAGGGTCATCCCTCAGTATTAGTGAAAATAATACACTGTAAAAAGAAGAATTCTCCATGTTCCAAATCAAATAGAAAATTGTCACAATGCATTCTAAATATCTACACCTGCATATGCATATACGAGAGTGTAAGAATATTGTACGTGGCTCTCGGAAGTTGAGCATGGGTGTGATTATTTATGGACTTATCTGTGTTTGTGTGTGTGTGTGCAAGTGTGTAAGAAAGAGAGAAATAGGGAGAAAGAGAAAAAATAGACTATTTTGTGTATAAGCATGTGAGTATGCACATGCACACTTCTAATGTGAAAATTACCAAAGATCACATTCCTTGTACAGCCAGAAGCACACAAAAGTCTTCAGCTTCATAGGAATTCTTCCCATTGAATAATGAAATACACCTGTGCACACAATAAGCATTTGTTCTTAGAGATTTATGGAAGCAATTTAAACAAAGCATGGAAAGATACTATATTTATGTAGCTGATAATTCTTTAAAGCTTTGATATGGACCTAGATATACAAAGAGCAAATAAACATTTATCTTATAAAGGAAAAAAAAACTAGAAATTGGTAAATATAACTGTAATTCACTTTTATATAAAGATTGCTAATGTGTAATTTTACATAAGTACATGCTTTCAGAAATGACAAAATTATTATGGGGAGTAGTAGGTGGCCATGAATCAGCTCTAATTTTTCAGTGGTTATTGGGAAATTAGGCAGTTGGAGGTTAATGGTCATGCTAAACCCACGATGAGGAGCAAATGATCACATTAACACACACCACGTGTTTATAATCATTTTGTTATGGTTACTGTACCATCTCTAAAGCGAGAGGAAAAGTTCAATTTAAATTGGGAAGAGAAATAAGAGTACCTTCAACACTGAACAGAGGGATACAATGATTCTTTCTCCAGGAATCCTGTCTCCCTACTTTGCCTCTTATTTTCTTTTCTTTTCTTTTTTAATTTTTGTTTATTTGTTTATTTACAGCATAACAGTGTTCATTGTTTTGGCATCACACCCAGTGCTCCATGCAGTAAGTGCCCTCCCTATTACCCACCACCTGGTTCCTCAACCTCCCACCCCCCACCCCTTCAAAACCCTCTGGTTGTTTTTCAGAGTCCATAGTCTCTCATGGTTCATCTCCCCTTCCAGTTTCCCTCAACTCCCTCTCCTCTCCATCTCCCCATGTCCTCCATGTTATTTGTTTTGCTCCACAAATAAGTGAGACCATATGATACTTGACTCTCTCTGCTTGACTTATTTCCCTCAGCATAATCTCTTCCAGTCCCGTCCATGTTGCTACAAAAGTTGGGTATTCATCCTTTCTGATGGAGGCATAATACTCCATAGTGTATATAGACCACATCTTCCTTACCCATTCATCCGTTGAGGGCATCTTGGTTCTTTCCACAGTTTGGCGACCGTAGCCATTGCTGCAATAAACATTGGGGTACAGATGGCCCTTCTTTTCACTACATCTGTATCTTTGGGGTAAATACCCAGCAGTGCAATTGCAGGGTCATAGGGAAGCTCTATTCTTAATTTCTTCAGGAATCTCCACACTGTTCTCCAAAGTGGCTGCACTAACTTGCATTCCCACCAACAGTGGAAGAGGGTTCCCCTTTCTCCACATCCTCTCCAACACACGTTGTTTCCTGTCTTGCTAATTTTGGCCATTCTAACTGGTGTCAGGTGGTATCTCAATGTGGTTTTAATTTGAATCTCCCTGTTGGCTAGTGATGATGAACATTTTTTCATGTGTCTGATAGCCATTTGTATGTCTTTGTTGGAGAAGTGTCTGTTCATATCTTCTGCCCATTTTTTGATATGATTATCTCTTTTGTGTGTGTTGAGTTTGAGATGTTCTTTATAGATCCTGGATATCAACCTTTTGTCTGTACTGTCATTTGCAAAAGACCTCAACGTGAGACAGGAATCCATCAGAATCCTAGAGGAGAACATAGGCAGTAACCTCTTCGATATCAGCCACAGCAACTTCTTTCAAGATATGTCTCCAAAGGCCAAGGAAACCAAAGCGAAAATGAACTTTTGGGACTTCATCAAGATCAAAAGCTTCTGCACCGGAAAGGAAACAGTCAACAAAACAAAAAGGCAACCCACGGAATGGGAGAAAATATTTGCCTCTTGTTTTCTTAATGACTCATTGAATTCTATTTATTTCTTTAGTCTATCCACCCTTCTGTGTTATCCTACCTATAAACAGCTCACTACTCTTAGCCTTCTCTTTCTCTCTTCCTTGTCCTCAATTCACCTATCCTATATCAGTTTTGTTTTGTTTTGTTTTGTTTTCCTTATGGTTTGGCTTAACCAATTTAAAGCCCCAGGACACACTATCCATCTCCTGTATTCTGGGAGGCACAGACTCCTTTCACAATACCACACACAAGTCACACCTATGCACCATATCTACACCACACTCAGATGTTTACATTCAAAGGCACATTCTTGCAATGGTGGTTTTCCATTTCCTTATCACCCACCCCAAGTTGAACTGCCAGTAATTTATATAACCTTATACACATTTTGAAAGGCAAAACTCTCTTAAATTTTTTAAAGATTTTATTTGTTTATTTGATAGACAGAGATCACAAGTAGGCAGAGAAGCACACAGAGAGAGAGAGGAAGGGAAGCAGGCTCCCTGCCAAGCAGAGAGTCCAATGCGGGGCTCAATCCCAAGACCCTGGGATCATGACCTGAGCAGAAGGCAGAGACTTTAACCCACTGAGCCACCCAAGTGCCCCAGAATTCTCTGAATTTTTAACTCAGTTTGGGAAAATATAATCAATATGCCCTGTGAGGCATAGCATATCAATGACAAAATAACAATAGTTATTCCTGATTAGTACCTTTCTATTGATGATAGTTGCTTTGGATTGACTCCTTGTTATGTGACACACACACAGATTTATGCTCTAGCTAGTACTCAGAGAAATCTGGGAAGTCTTTGGTATCATTACAGATGAGGAAAACCAGAATCATGCAAATGAAGCATCTGCAGGCCTGGGATTCCCACTCAGGAATACCAAATGTTGACATGGCTGCTTTATTCATTATAGCACCAATCATGCAATCCCATTTGAAAAAGTCAACAGACTAGCCATGCTTGATTTTAACCTTTCACTTATTTTGGGTGGCCATTATCTTTTATTATTATTTGTTTGCTGCTTGTCTTATACCAATAGCCACCATTAATATGGTATCAAGCTATCATGGGCATGTCATTAGTATAGAAGTTGTGTGGACTGTGCATGTACTGAGTAATGTAAGATGGGCACAACCCCTTTTACCCCCCTCTAAGTAGTACAGTTTTGATATTGTGTATATACCTATCCCACTCTGATCAAAATAAGATTCAAAAAGGAACTGAATAGGTGATATTACTTAAAATGGCAAACTAAAAGCCTCCAAAACCTTCCATAAAAGACAAGAGAAAGCTGTGTGTGTGCGTTCATGAATATGTGTGTGTGTGTGTGTGTGTGTGTGTGTGTGTGTGTGTGTGTGTTTAATGGTCAGAATCAACATTTCAGAACTCTGGAATTAACTGATGGTTTACTGGAATCTGGATAGTGTTTAATTTTTTTAAAATGTTAAATATTGGGGCACAGGGGTGGCTCAGTTGGTTAAGCAAGTGCCTTCGGCTCAGGTCATGACCCTGGAGTCCTGGGATCGAGTCCCACATCAGGCTCCCAGCTCCATTGGGAGTCTGCTTCTCCCTCTGACCTCTCCTCTCATGCTCTCTCACTTTGTCTCTCTCTCGAATAAATAAATAAAATTTTAAAAACATGCAAAATATCAGAAGGAGAGAGAGTTTCATGGCATTTTTAACTTGCCCTATTCCCATTCACCCCATGCCAGCTCAGTGATAGCCTTGAAAACAGCTTCACAATCCCATGAAAATCCACAGGTTGGCAGGCACTGGAGGAAGACGAACAAGATTGGAGCCTTTCAAAGGCCCATTCAAGAGAATGCAAGAGAATGTTCATTATTTAACCAGTTTGGTAGTTCCCTAGAAGATTTCACTTCCAAAGCTGTTTTTATTTTAACAGTCTTAGCCGCTATTCAGGCTCTTAGAACAAAAATGTCATAGACTGAATGGCTTAAACAACAAACAGTTATTTCAAAGGGTTCTGGAGGATGGGAAGTCCAAAATCGAGGCACCCATGGATTCAGTGCATGCTAAGAGCCTGACTTCTGATTACCAGATGACAGTCTTCTAACTGTATCTTCGCACAACAAAAGGAGTGAAGGAGCTCTCTGGAGTCTCTTATAAGGGCACTAATTCTACTCATGAGGGCTCCCATTTCAGGGTCTAATCACCTCACAAAGGCTCCACCTCCAAATACCATCACACTGGGGATAAGATTTCAGCATATGAACTGGGAGGGGGGGGTGCTGAGGACACAGGCAATCAGTCCATAAGCACTGACTCAAAGTTCACTCAGTGTAAAAAAAACTCAAGAGACTTGTTAAAAACAATTAGAGGCGGGGTACCTGGGTGGCTCAGTGGGTTAAGCCTCTGCCTTCAGCTCAGGTCATGATCTCGGGGTACTGGAATCAAAACCTGCATCACGCTCTCTGCTCAGGGGGAGGTTGCTTCCCCCTATCTCTCTGGCTGCCTCTCTGCCTCTTTGTGATCTCTGTCTGTCAAATGAATAAATAAATAAAAAAAAAACAATTAGAGGCAATTGCTTAATACCATGAATGCCTAAGGTAGGAGATAAAAAATTAGACAAACAATAGGCTAATCATAAAGTTTAAAAGGAAAAATTGAAGAATGAGATGTCCCTAGACTGGGTTGAGAAAACTGTAATGTATTCCTAGCAATCCTGAAGGCACATACATAGAGCTATGTGCATGTACAGGGCTGTGTACCTGCTTAGCGAAGATCTGAGAATATCCTAAGTATCTACTTCTGGTTCACCTGGAGTCTTTGTGCCAATAAGCAGCAAAAGCTAAGGAATGCTATAAAATAAAAAGATAATCCCTGATAAACAAAACTGCGTTCATTGTTAACACATTAGTATTATAAGAAATATTAGAGGAGTTCTTCAAAGTGAAATGAAAGGGCAATAAACGTAACTCAAATCCATATGAAAAAATAAAAAGCAATTATATGAAGGGAGTTGAGGGAAATTGGAAGGGGAGGTGAACCATGAGAGACTATGGACTCTGAAAGACAACGTGAGGGTCTAGAAGGGGCGGGGGTTGGGAGGTTGGGGGAACAAGGTGGTGGGTATTAGTGAGGGCACTTGTTGCATGGAGTACTTGGGTGTGGTGCAAAAATAACACTGTTATGCTAAAAAGAAATTTAAAAAAGCAATTATAAATGTAAGTATCATTGATGTTTTAAATCCACGTGAAAGTCTTCATCACCTGCCCTTTGATACTTCAGAGTGTGAAAGATATTTACACTATTTTTCAAAGAATTTCAGATGAATACTAAGATTTTTTAAAGATTTTATTTATTTACTTGACAGAATGGGATTCCAAGTAGGCAGAGAGGCAGGCATAGAGAGAGAGGGAATCAGGCTCCCTGCTGAGCAGAGAGCCCAATGCAGGGCTCCATCCCAGCACCCTGGGATCATGACTGAAGCAAAACGCAGAGGCTTAAACCCACTGAGGCACCCAGATGCCCCAGATGAATAGTATATTATCTTCATTTTTTTATAAACACACCAGCATGTGCTACATTTAGCATGTACACTTACGGTATTTCAAAAAATACTAAAAATGTGTTTATAAAAATATAATAATTTTTATAAAATGCATTGCATCACCTTAGCAAAATCATACATGTATACATAGGCATCTATATTTAAATGGATGAGAGAATGTGTGTGTGTGTGTGTGTGTGTGTGTGTGTTTATGCTGAAAAATATCAGGTAAAATAAATTGATGAGATGATTTTAAGTACTTGATTTTCTTTCTAATTTCCATATGATGAAAATCAACGAATATTCATTTTATAAAAATATACCCAAATAATGAAACATCTGAAACATTAGAATATTTCCCTAAGCAATAATATTCAGGGACATAGTCTGTGGAACTACTCCATTTGTCAATTTAGAGATATGTTGACTGGTGTTCTATATCATTTGTTGACAGAAGCTTTACATAATGTTATGTTTTATTTATATCTTGTACTTCTTTTGGAAAACATGTAGTTTTTCAAACTATTAGCTCTAAGATTAGGTTAAAAATATAACCTGTTGGGGCGCCTGGGTGGCTCAGTGGATTAAGCCTCTGCCTTCGGCTCAGGTCATGATCTCAGGGTCCTGGGATCGAGCCCCGCATTGGGCTCTCTGCTCCGCAGGGAGCCTGCTTCCCCCTCTCTCTCTGCCTGCCTCTCTGCCTACTTGTGATCTCTCTCTCTCTCTGTCAAATAAATGAATAAAATCTTTAAAAATATATATATATAACCTGTTATATAAAGTTATATAAAGATATATCTTTATATCATAAGTTAAAATAAAATATATTCTCACGTTCATGTCATGCTAATAGCAGATGCTGAGAAACAATAAGTTATGAAGGGATATCAACAGTCAGGTAATAGAGAAATGGAATCCATGATATTTCCGTGACACAGTTATCCGCCCTTAGAAAGAATACAGACTATGAATTGACAGATATTAACATCTGTGGCCAGCAGTTTTGGACAGTTTGGATGAAGGTTTAAACAAGATGGACTATTAGATTGAAGTGTGGTTAGGATTTTGCCAGGCAAACATGAGGAAAGGACAATGGGATCAAAAATATGAACAGTATTTCTAAGAACAGAAGTGGAACTGAAGAACATGTTGGAGCCAGGTATGAAAGGAAGTGAAGCTACAAGGGCCTGATAGAAATACCAAACTTTCCCATATGTGCATAATCACTGTGTGAATGTTTATCTATTTTATCCATGAAGATAAGAAGTGATCCATGCTTTGCATCCTAAATCCCAAAGCAGTTCTTCAGGGTTTCCAGCTCTATCACTGTAGAGATGCATGCTCTTATCAAGTCATTAAATCCAGAGCAATAAATCCTCAGGATTATGTGCACATGAAAGCATTCTAGAAACTATCATTGCTGTTGCTTTGAAGGGAAAATACAGAAATATATGATAATTTCATAAAGATACTAAACAAACTAATTCCCCTTCTTAAGGAAGGATCAAGATGAGACAAGGACAGCTTCAAGAGTTACAAACCTTTCCACAGAATTTAAGATCAAGCTATGCAGACTTTAGTGATGTAAAGTAGGGAGTAAGTCTATGATATTATCATATAATCGCATACTCATTATAAATTGCTTCTTAGACCATCAAACATTTCACTTTGAATTTAATTTTCAGGGCACCTGGGTGGCTCAGTGGTTTAAAGCCTCTACCTTCAGCTCAGGTCATGATCCCTGGGTCCTGGGATTAAGCCCCATTTCAGCCTCTCTGCTCCACAGGGAGCCTGCTTCCTCCTCTCTCTCTGCCTACCTCTCTGCCTAGTTGTGATTTCTCTCTGTCAAATAAATAAAATATTAAAAAATAAAAGAATTTATTTTTCATTTAAACACCTGAAAATAAATGTGTTGCTTTCTATCCTTTTCTTGTTTGATACATGATCTCTTAAATAATAAATATCATTTGTATCCTCTCTATCCTGCTACATTGTGAAAAGGAGCTTTGTGATATGTGTATCACCACGATTCAGGTAATTTTACCTGCCATAATTCAACGTTTAAGTTACAAATTCAAGGATTTTAACAGGAGAAAAAAATGTCTCTCTGTAAGAATGTAAGAATAAATACACATAATAATAATAATAATAAAATTCAAACATAATTTAACTTAGAAAACTACAACAAATGAACTAAAATCATACACCCTATCACTCATATTACTGCAGCTATTTTAATTTCATGCTTTAAAGGAACAGAAAAACAAAAAACACAAAATAAGATCCAGTGGACATGTGTCTTGCAGAACAGAAGCATTAAAATTCAGGACCGTATTTCTCTGTTTTAAAGAACATGTGGGGTTTACCTTGAGTAGCAGAAACAATGAGCTATAACAGTCTTTTAGGGTTCCTGGGTGGCTCAGTGGGTTAAGCCTTTGCCTTTGGCTCAGGTCATGATCTCAGGGTCCTGGGATCAAGTTCTGCATTGAGCTCTCTGCTCAGCAGGGAGCCTGCTTCCCCCCATCTCTCTCTCTGCCTGCCTCTCTGCCTAGTTGTCATCTCTCTCTCTCCCTCTCTGCCAAATAAATAATTAAGTAAAATTTTTAAAAATAAAAATCAAAAATAAAAAGCAGTACTATTTGAAATATGAAAGTAGTGTAACACAATGAGAGTACCTTAGTATTATGAAGAAAGTTGTCAGAGCAAAATTAAGTAACAACCGAGATGGGGGTTGAGGGTTTGCTGAACAGTGCTGAAACAAATATGCCCAGATTATTAAAATAAGCAAAAAACCAGTTATCAATAAAGTATGGTACTCAGAAAAAATACAAGTAATGTTCTCTTATAAATTTCTTATTTTTTCAGGGTCTATTGTACTGTCAAATGTACTTTTCTAATTCCTATATTTCTATTTTCATATTTTCCATTGCCTTTTCTAAAGTTCCATATTTTGAGGTATATTTTTTGACAATATACTTTTCTATTTCTTTAACTTTATCTTTTGTAACATTAATTGTCAGTAGCTTCATTCTTGTAGTATGTGGTTACCATGCTTTTCCTAGTTTCTCAAGCTAAATAGTGTATATGTATTGAGACTTTCTTTAATAATAATAATAATTTTCTCCAAATAAAGTAATGGCTAATGTCACATAAGCCATAGAGCAAGCTAATCTTCTGCTGTTTGTTTATCTAGATAATTTGTGATATTTTATATTTTTTTCTTTAATTCAGGGTTTTATTTTTAAATCCTAAGATTTTTATAGTAATCGTACTTTTGGTTTATGATTTTATTGGGCATAATAAGGAATGTGACTTTGGAAAATCTCTAAATTTTTAGAATGTTACGGTCTTACCATTTTTTAAAAGATTTCATTTATTTATTTATTTCATTTATTTGACAGAGATACAGTGAGAGTGGGAAAACAAACAGGGTGAGTGGGAGAGGGAGAAACAGGCTGCTCACTGAGCAGGAAGCCCAATGTGGGGCTCAATCCCAGGACCCTGGGATCATGACCTGAGCAAAAGCAGATGCCTTAATGACTGAGCCACCAAGACGCCCTGGTACTCATTTTTTGATAATTGTACATGCCTGTGAACCAAAAAATACTACTTGCTCTTTGCACATAAGCTAGAATATTTCTTTAGTACATATTTCTTTGAGCTTTTAATTCCATAAGTAAAATGCAAGGTAGTCTGTCTTTTTTATTGAATTGATCACTAAGATTTTTCTAACAAGTTATATTAAAATCTATGACAATGATTTTAATTGGTCCAAGTCATTCTTATTTCTTAGAGCTCTGTCCTATGTTTGGCACATTTAACTAATACTGTCTTCATTATCACCAATAGTTAGTCTCTCTTTATTTTGTGTACTCTTGTATTTTAATCACCTGTGGAGTCTCTGAATTGAGTAATGGAAATTGTCAGTATTTTTTATATACTGTGATAATTGATAATGTGGTTTTATTCTTATACCTTAATTTCATTTGATCTATTTATCATTGTTGTGTTTATTCTCATTTTTAGTCTTTCTGGCAATTTTTTTTTCCATATTATTCCCCACACACGTCACCCATATGCCTGGTTACTTTGGAAGGATAACCAAACTTCAGTATTATTATTATTTATATATCCATTCATTTTTTTAAGATTTTATTTATTTACTTGAGAGAGAGCGAGAGAGAGAGCATGAAAGCATGAGCAGGGGGAGTGGGAGAGGGAGAAGTAGACTCCCCACTGATGCTTAGCTGACGGAGCCACTTAGGTGCCCCATATATATAGTCATTCCTAATAGTTATCATGAAACCTACATTTTTCTACAGATGAATCCAGGTTAAGTAGTCATGTTACCAGCCAAAATAGTTTATTTGCCCATTGTATTTCCCTGGCCCAAATGAAATGATAAGAATGCTTTAACTCCAAGTCTGTCTCCATTTGGCCAATCACCCACATCATATATTCGTCTTATATTATCCTCGCCCTTTTAGATGATTCAACCCTTTTGTATTATATGTGATACTCTTACATATACTTGATACTCTTACATAGGACAGATGGATGATATACTAATTTCATCTTCTATCTCCCTCAAAAAAAAGATGAATGAGAGAAAGAAAGGGAAGAGAAAACTTTATCCTAAGAGAAGAAGGTTCTCTTAGCCATATATGTAATCCTTAGTGTTCTGAACCTAATGTTGTTGTTGTTGTTGTAGTTGTTGTTGTTTTTTGACCCCATTTGATACTGTAGCCTTTAATTTCAATGCTATTTGGGAGCCATGAAGCCTTTCTGTCATTCTTCTACCTCAGAAAAACTTCTGTTATTTCTTTCATTATCACCTATCCTCTATTTATTCTTTTTCCTTCTCAGGCATCAGTTAACTGTATTCACTTATGATTTCCATTTCTTTATATTTGTCCATCTCTTAAGCTACTTATGCCACTAGGGTTTTCTGAGAAAATAATTAGGTTCTTACTAGAAATCTATTTCTTTAGTTATTTACTGAATTGTGAAATCCAGTTTCAGAAAGCAATTTTGTTGTTGCTCCATTTCATCTACTGGAAGGTTTGACTCATCTTTTTTTCCTAGGCTATTATTCCATGCTATTTATCCATTGGTTTTTGCTCAAAATTAATCCCGTCTCTTAACTATTGCCTGTGTTCATCGTGAGTCATATTGGATTAGTCATTTGCAACCCTGGCTCTACATCAGAAGCACATGAGAAGATTTTAAAATCTACTGGTACTTGGACCACATATAGCCCCAGCAATTCAGCATCATAGTCAGCACAGCATCCAGGCATAGCTATTTTTAGAAGTTCTAATGTGCATCCAAGGACTGAGATCCACGGTCTTTCAACAATGACAGTGACCCCCTCATGCTCATTACTGTAATTCCTACATTGTCTGCATAGGCTACAAGGGTGTCTAGGACACTGGCAAATGAGTGTCAATGAACAACTGAAGAGCTCTTGCCAGAGTCAGAGAAGTAAGCTGCTGCCCTGTGGGGGATGATGGAGAGAAAGACTCCCGGGAACTGTTAGGATATATGGTCTCTCCAGACAAGGAGAGATGTTGTAATTCAGCCCTCTGGCCAGCTCTCTAGCAACTGCTCTCTAGCAACAGAGCTCTCTAGATCTGTGCAGGTTTAAAACAATGAGAAAGCTCATCCAAGGACCAGAGGCCAGCAGGAGTAGACACTGGCAACACTTTTCTCAAATCTGCCCCATCTGCTACTAAAGGAGAGGCTTGTTCCACACTCCAAATAATTAAGTGCCCTGCACCTACCATCTTTCAGACTCATCTCAGGACATATCACCACCAGAAATACACCCTCTAGAGCCTACCTGTGATACTGGGTGAGTGGAAAAGGGAGCCAGGTCTGCACGTCCAGACGATCATCTTTTTGGTCCCTCTCCTTGGGCATGACTGGAAACTCCACATGCCATAGCACAGTGCCTTGCACAGATGTGTGAAATATATATTCACTAAATCTTTGATAGTAAATGAGGTCTGTGTCATCCCTGTCCTACAATCTGAATCTTGGGGAATATTCCAGTTCCAATGTAATATAGTGACTCTTTTAAGAATGCTTAGCTACAAATCAATTATGCTTAGAAATCAATGCTGATATAGGCACCTGGGTGGCTCAGTGGGTGAAGCGTCTGCCTTCAGCTCAAGTCATGATCTCAGGGTCCTGGAATCCAGCCCTGCCTCAGGCTAACTGCTGGATGGGGAATCTCCTTCTCCCTCTCCCCCAACCCTTGTTGTTGCATGCACATGCTCTCTTGTTCTTTCTCTCCCTCTCTCTCAAAAAAAAAAAATAAAAAAATAAAAAATAAAAATAAATAAAAATAAAATCTTTTAAAAAATCAATACTGATACTTGTTTATCCTTACTATCTGTACTTATTACAAACTATATTTTTCCATTTATATATTGGTGATCCCCAGCATTTGTGAGAGTCCAGATAGCAGAGAACATATTTAACCATTGTTGAATTCCCAATGTTCTGCATAATGACTGATACCTAGTACATAGTACATATTTGTTGTTGAAAAAATACAGTATTTCCACTGAGAACCTCCTCAAAGAGGCACTGAAAGTTTAAATCAGATAATATATGTAAAATGCTTAAAGTAGTTTCTTGCACAAATTAAATAATAATAAATAAAATATAACTCTTGTTTCACTTGAATCAAATTCCTGCTACTTTCAAACAGACCTAAGCAGGTCATTCAATCTTCTTTTTCACTGATGGTAAAAAGAGAGAATTTATAACAAATATAAATTAATCATTTTATCTTTTAACAGTAATGTCCTGGACTCTCTTCCCAGCCCCTTGTCCACATATGTTGGTTAAATGCAAAATTGTTATTTAAGAAGAGAAAAACACTTTGATTTTCCATGCCAATAATTTTTACAATGGTTCCTAAATTCCTGACATTAAGAAAGAGTGATTCTGTCAGATTAAACTATAGTGTACACATGCCACACATGCATTGTTCTATAGTGATTGTGCAGAATGTCAACAGCACCAAGGTTGAGTGTAAGTAAGTAATTCACAAAGCTAACTCTGATTCCAACAGCCACCTCCCCCATCAGACAAACTCCATCATTTAATTGGCATATTCATCCCATTGAAATTAAATATGATTTTAGATGTAACTTGATTTTGTTTTACTACTTTGCTATTTGATTTCTCATTGTTTTCCCTGTTTCTCTTTTCTCCATCCCTTATTTTCTAGATCATTTTGAGTTAATGAAATATCTTTAGTATCCTCAGCATTTCAAAGTTTCTTTATTAGCTTTTTAGCTATATATCTCTGCATCTTTTCATGATAACTTAGAGGTTACACCATGAATAATACAATTATTGCTGTCAATTTTATGTTAATAGTGTAACTTCTTACATAAAATGTATAAATTTCAAAAGTATGTACCTAGCCCAAAGCCCCACTCCCTGTGTTATTGTTGATATATGTTCTTACCTTCATATATTATAAATTGCACAATTAGAATATGTTACAGACTTCCCAATTTAGAGTTGTCTTTTCGGCTTTACATAATCAAATTATGAAAAATTTCATGTTCCTCTCCCATGAACCAATATAATAGCCTCTAGGCTGACTTTCCACTTCCACCCTTATCCTCCTTTTTATGTCACTATTTACACAACATCCAGAGATACTGGGTTTCAAATGTGAAATCGATGATGCTATATGTCCCAAGCTTAATTTGCTACAAAGACTCCCAGAAGTGGTCTTGTATTAATCTTCTAGGACTTCTATAATGGAATACCACAGACTGGGTGGCTTAAACCACAGAAATGTATCTTCTCACAATTCTTCTCGAAATATCTTCTCACAATTCTGGAGGCTAACAGCCCATGATCAAGGTGTCAGTAAATCTAGTTTCTGATGAGATGTCTCTTCCTGACTTATGGACAGCTTCCTTCTTGCAATGTTCTCACATGGTCTTTCCTCTGCGAAAGCACAGCGAGCTCTCTGGTCTCTTTTTCTTATAAGGACACTAGTGTTATTATGTGGAACCCCACCATTATGAATTCATTTAACCTTAATTTACATCCTTATAGGCCCTGTTCCAAGTTTAGTTATACCAGGGATAAGGGCTTCAACATATGAATTTGGGGAGGAAGACACCATTCAGCCCATAAATAACAGGACTGAAATGGCTGGACCTAAGGAGGAAAAGATCTGTCTAGCTTTTATATAGAACACAAAACAACACATAGCATAAACCTAACAGCTTATGCCTCTGGAACAATGCAGGGTGCACTGAGGATGGACCTCACTAGGCCTGTCTGTGTAAGCATAACTTGCATGGACTTTTAAGATCCCACCTCTCAGAGCAGTTTGTATTGCCAAAAAAGGAATCATGTTTTGAACAGAAGAAATTATAGTACAATTAAACCTAGCAATGATCCAGGCACAGCCTATCAGAATGCATCTGTGCCTACACATTATATCCCAGTGCAAGTCCTGAGCACACCTGGATAGAGTTCTGCATGCTCAGGAGAACCCCAAACACAGGAGTCTAATCAACAAGTAGGTGATATTCAAGAACTCCAAGAAGAAGGCCAGGGAAAAGAAGAGTGGTTAAAAGTGAGCTAGAAAGACATGACTGAAGTACACATTTGATGGAAGATTCAATAACTACAACAGAAAAACTTCTTGGCCTACTATTAATGTATTCATATCAGCCATGACCAGGTGGGATTCATTCCTGGGTTATAAGGATGGTTCAGCATTCGCAAATCAAACAATGTAATAGAACAAATCAATAAGAGAAGGGAGAAGAACCACATGGTCCTCTCAATTGATGTAGAAAAAGCATTTGACAAAATCCAGCATCCGTTCCTGATTAAAACACTTCAAAGTATAGGGATAGAGGGAACATTTCTGAACTTCATAAAATCCATCTGTGAAAGACCCACAGTAAATAGCATCCCTAATGGGAAAAAGCTTGCAGTCTTCCTGTTGAGATCAGGAACACAACAAGGATGCCCACTCTCACTATTCTTGTTCAACATAGTATTAGAAGTCCTAGCAAAAGCAATCAGACAACAAAGAGAAATAAAAGGTATCCAAATTGGCAATGAAGAAGTCAAACTCCCTCTCTTCTCAGATGACATGGTTCTTGATATGGAAAACCCCAAAGACTCCACCCCCAAACTACAAGAACGCATATAGCAATTCAGTAACATGGCAGGATACCAAGTCAATGTACAGAAATCAGTGGCTTTCTTATACACTAACAATGAAAATACAGAAATGTACATTAGAGAGTAGATTCCATTTATTCTAGCACCAAGAACCATAAGATACCTGGGAATAAACCTAACCAAGTTGGTAAAGGATCTGTATTTGAGGAACTACAGAACACTCATGAAAGAAATTGAAGAAGACACAAAAAGATGGAAGACCATGGAAGATCATGCTCTTGGATAGGAAGAATGAACATTGTTAAAATGTCTATATTGCCTAGAGCAACCTATACTTTTAATGCCATTCCAATCAGAATTCCATCAGTATTATTAAAAGAGCTGGGGCAAATAATCCTAAAATTTGTATGGAATCAGAAGAGAACTCGAATTGCTAAGGAAATGTTGAAAAACAAAAAACAAAACTGGCAGCATCACGTAACCTGATTTCAAACTTTACTACAAAGCTGTGATCACCAAGACAGCATGGTACTGGCATAAAAACAGACACATATACCAGTGGAACAGAGTAGAGAGCCCAGATATTGACGCTCAACTCTATGGTCAAATAATCTTCAACAAAGCAGGAAAAAATATACAGTTAAAAAAAGATATTCTCATGTGTCAGATAGCCATTTGTATGTCTTCATTGGAGAAGTGTCTGTTCATATCTTCTGCCCATTTTTTGATATGATTATCTGTTTTGTGTGTGTTGAGTTTGAGAACTTCATTATCACTAGCCATCAGGGAGATTCAAATTAAAACAACATTGAGATACCACCTAACACCAGTTAGAATGGCCAAAATTAGCAAGACAGGAAACAACGTGTGTTGGAGAGGATGTGGAGAAAGGGGAACCCTCTTCCACTGTTGGTGGGAATGCAAGTTAGTGCAGCCACTTTGGAGAACAGTGTGGAGATTCCTGAAGAAATTAAAAATAGAGCTTCCCTATGACCCTGCAATTGCACTGCTGGGTATTTACCCCAAAGATACAGATGTAGTGAAAAGAAGGGCCATTTGTACCCCAATGTTTATTGCAGCAATGGCTACTGTCGCCAAACTGTGGAAAGAACCAAGATGCCCTTCAACGGATGAATGGATAAGGAAGATGTGGTCCATATACACAATGGAGTATTATGCCTCCATCAGAAAGGACGAATACCCAACTTTTGTAGCAACATGGACGGGTCTGGAAGAAATTATGCTGAGCGAAATAAGTCAAGCAGAGAGAGTCAAGTATCATATGGTCTCACTTATTTGTGGAGCATAACAAATAACATGGAGGACATGGGGAGATGGAGAGGAGAGGGAGTTGAGGGAAACTGGAAGGGGAGTTGAACCATGAGAGACTATGGACTCTGAAAAACAACCAGAGGGTTATGAAGGGGCGGCAGGGGGGTGGGGGGGGTGGGAGGTTGAGGAACCAGGTGGTGGGTAATAGGGAGGGCACGTACTGCATGGAGCACTGGGTGTGATGCCAAAACAATGAATACTGTTATGCTGTAAATAAACAAATAAAAAAAATATAAAAAAAATATTATAAAGGGCAAAAAAAAAAAAGATATTCTCTTCAATACATGGTGCTGGGAATATTGGACAGCTATATGTAGAAAAATGAAGCTTGACCATTCTCTTACACCATACACAAAGATAAACTCGCAATGGATAAAAGACCTCAACGTGAGACAGGAATCCATCAGAATCCTAGAGGAGAACATAGGCAGTAACCTCTTCGATATCAGCCACAGCAACTTCTTTCAAGATATGTCTCCAAAGGCAAAGGAAATAAAAGTGAAAATGAACTTTTGGGATTTCATCAAGATCAAAAGCTTCTGCACAGCAAAGGAAACAGTCAACAAAACAAAGAGGCAACTCACAAAATGGGAGATGATATTTTCAAAAGACAGTACAGACAAAAGGTTGATATCCAGGATCTATAAAGAACATCTCAAACTCAACACACACAAAACAGATAATCATATCAAAAAATGGGCAGAAGATATGAACAGACACTTCTCCAATGAAAACATACAAATGGCTATCAGACACATGAAAAAAATGCTCATCATCACTAGCCATCAGGGAGATTCAAATTAAAACCACATTGAGATATCACCTTATACCAGTTAGAATGCCCAAAATTAGCAAGACAGGAAATAACGTGTGTTAGAGAGGATGTGGAGAAAGGGGAACCCTCTTCCACTGTTGGTGGGAATGCAAGTTGGTGCAGCCACTTTGGAGAACAGTGTGGAGATTCCTCAAGAAATTACAAATAGAGCTTCCCTATGACCCTGCAGTTGCACTGCTGGGTATTTACCCCAAAGATACAGATGTAGTAAAAATAAGGGCCATCTGTACCCCAATATTTATAGCAGCAATGGCCACGGTCACCAAACTATGGAAAGAACCAAGATGCCCTTCAACGGACGAATGGTTAAGGATGATATGGTCTGTATACACTATGGAGTATTATGCCTCCATCAGAAAGAATGAATACCCAACTTTTGTAGCAACATGGATGGGAGTGGAAGAGATTATGCTGAGTGAAATAAGTCAAGCAGAGAGAGTCAATTATCATATGGTTTCACTTATTTGCAGAGAATAACAAATAGTATGGAAGATAGGGGGAGATGGAGAGGAGAAGGGAGTTGAGGGAAATTGGAGGGGAGATGAACCATGA
>NW_025721491.1:0-45895 GCF_922984935.1 Meles meles
GGAAAACGAGCCGCGACGATGGGGCGCGGCCGGCGGCCCCGGCGCCGGGGAGTTTTCCCCGAGCAGAGTGGATGGAGGCGCCGTGGCCGGGCGTCCGCCTCCGCCGTGGCGGGCGGCCGGGGCGCCCGTGGAGGGGGCTGGCCTCTGTGGGGGAACGGAGTGATCTCTCACTCCACGGCTGGGACGAAGCCGCGCAAGGTGCCGTGGTCGCCGGGACGGTCGGGGGGACTCGTGGCGCGGGACTCAGGGTTCCCCATGCGGAGGCCCCCAGGCTCAGGCCTCTGGCAACGGAAGGCTGAGCAAGCAGGCCCGGGCCCGGGCCCGGCTTTCGGGGCTGGCCCGGCCCCAGCGGCCGGCGCCAGGGAGGGGACCCCCGGAGGCTGAGGAGCGGGAGGCGTCGGCCTCCCCGGGGCCCGCCTCCCGGAGCTCCTCCTGGCGGTGCCGGAACGCGCCGACACGCGATCCCGGACAGGGCCCCGGGGGGGCGGCCCTGCGGCCCTCTGGTGCCCGAAGTGTGTTCGCCGGGCGTTATCCGGCCAATTCTCACGAGCGTTCTGACCAAATCGGGATCGATTTGGGCAGAACGCTCGTGAGAATTGGCCGGCGTTGGGCAGCCCCGGTCAGCTCCCAGGGCCGCGTGGAGCAGGGCCCTTTCTCGCTCGGGGCATGGCGCGGCCACCCGGAAAACGAGCCGGGACGATGGGGCGCAGCCGGCGGCCCCGGCGCCGGGGAGTTTTCCCCGAGCAGGGTGGATGGAGGCGCCGTGGCCGGGCGTCCTCCTCCGCCGTGGCGGGCGGCCGGGGCGCCCGTGGAGGGGGCTGGCCTCTGTGGGGGAACGGAGTGATCTCTCACTCCACGGCTGGGACGAAGCCGCGCAAGGTGCCGTGGTCGCCGGGACGGTCGGGGGGACTCGTGGCGCGGGACTCAGGGTTCCCCATGTGGAGGCCCCCAGGCTCAGGCCCCTGGCAACGGAAGGCTGAGCAAGCAGGCCCGGGCCCGGGCCCGGCTTTCGGGGCTGGCCCGGCCCCAGCGGCCGGCGCCAGGGAGGGGACCCCCGGAGGCTGAGGAGCGGGAGGCGTCGGCCTCCCCGGGGCCCGCCTCCCGGAGCTCCTCCTGGCGGTGCCGGAACGCGCCGACACGCGATCCCGGACAGGGCCCCGGGGGGGCGGCCCGGCGGCCCTGTGGTGCCCGAAGCGTGTCCGCCGGGTGTTTTCCGACCAATTCTCACGAGCGTTCTGCCCAAATCGGGATCGATTTGGGCAGAACGCTCGTGAGAATTGGCCGGCGTTGGGCAGCCCTGGTCAGCGCCCAGTTCCGCGTGGAGCAGGGCCCTTTCTCGCTCGGGGCATGTCGCGGGCACCCGGAAAACGAGCCGTGACGATGGGGCGCGGCCGGCGGGCCCGGCGCCGGGGTGGTTTCTCCGAGCAGAGTGGATGGAGGCGCCGTGGCCGGGCCTCCGCCTCCGCCGTGGCGGGCGTCCGCGGCGCCCATGGAGGGGGCTGGCCTCCGTGGGGGAACGGATGGATCTCTCACTCCACGGCTGGGACGAAGCCGCGAAAGGTGCCGTTGTCGCCGGGACGGTCGGGGGACTCGTGGCGCGGGACGCAGGTTTCCCCGTGGGGAGGCCCCCAGGCTCAGGCCCCTGGCAACGGAAGGCTGAGCAAGCAGGCCTGGGCCCGGGCCCGGCTTTCGGGGCTGGCCCGGCCCCGGCTGCCGGCGCCGGGGAGGGGACCCCCGGAGGCTGAGGAGCGGGAGGCGTCGGCCTCCCCGGGGCCAGCCTCCCGGAGCTCCTCCTGGCGGTGCCGGAACGCGACGACACGCGATCCCGGACAGGGCCCCGGGAGGGCGGCCCGGCGGCCCTCTGGTGCCCGAAGCGTGTTCGCCGGGCGTTTTCCGGCCAATTCTCACGAGCGTTCTGCCCAAATCGGAATCGATTTGGGCAGAACGCTCGTGAGAATTCGCCGGCGTTGGGCAGCCCTGGTCAGCGCCCAGTTCCGGGTGGAGCAGGGCCCTTTCTCGCTCGGGGCATGTCGCGGGCACCCGGAAAACGAGATGTGACGATGGGGCGCGGCCTGAGGCCCCGGCGCCGGGGTGGTTTTTCCGAGCAGAGTGGATGGAGGCGCCGGGGCCGGGCGTCCGCCTCCGCCGTGGCGGCCGTCCGGGGCGCCCATGGAGGGGGCTGGCCTCTGTGGGGGAACGGATGGATCTCTCACTCCACGGCTGGGACGAAGCCGCGAAAGGTGCCGTTGTCGCCGGGACGCTCGGGGGACTCGTGGCGCGGGACGCAGTGTTCCCCGTGGGGAGGCCCCCAGGCTCAGGCCCCTGGCAACGGAAGGCTGAGCAAGCAGGCCTCTGCCCGGGCCCGGCTTTCGGGGCAGCCCGGCCCCGTCTGCCGGCTCCGGGGAAGGGACCCCCGGAGGCTGAGGAGAGGGAGGCGTCGGCCTCCCCGGGGCCTGCATCCCGGAGCTCCTCCTGGCGGTGCCGGAACGCGACGACACGCGATCCCGGACAGGGCCCCGGGGGGCGGCCCTGCGGCCCTCTGGTGCCCGAAGTGTGTTCGCCGGGCGTTTTCCGGCCAATTCTCACGGGCGTTCTGCCCAAATCGGGATCGATTTGGGCAGAACGCTCGTGAGAATTGGCCGGCGTTGGGCAGCCCCGGTCAGCGCCCAGGGCCGCGTGGAGCAGGGCCCTTTCTCGCTCGGGGCATGGCGCGGCCACCCGGAAAACGGGCCGCGACGATGGGGCGCGGCCGGCGGCCCCGGCGCCGGGGAGTTTTCCCCGAGCAGGGTGGATGGAGGCGCCGTGGCCGGGCGTCCGCCTCCGCCGTGGCGGGCGGCCGGGGCGCCCGTGGAGGGGGCTGGCCTCTGTGGGGGAACGGAGTGATCTCTCACTCCACGGCTGGGACGAAGCCGCGAAAGGTGCCGTGGTCGCCGGGACGGTCGGGGGGACTCGTGGCGCGGGACTCAGGGTTCCCCATGCGGAGGCCCCCAGGCTTAGGCCCCTGGCAACGGAAGGCTGAGCAAGCAGGCCCGGGCCCGGGCCCGGGTTTCGGGGCTGGCCCGGCCCCAGCGGCCGGCGCCAGGGAGGGGACCCCAGAGGCTGAGGAGCGGGAGGCGTCGGCCTCCCCGGGGCCCGCCTCCCGGAACTCCTCCGGGCGGTGCCGGAACGCGACGACACGTGATTCTGGACAGGGCCCCGGGGGGGCGGCCCTGCGGCCCTCTGGCGCCCGAAGTGTGTTCACCGGGCGTTTTCCGGCCAATTCTCACGAGCGTTCTGCTTAAATCGGGATCGATTTGGGCAGAACGCTCGTGAGAATTGGCCGGCATTGGGCAGCCCCGGTCAGCTCCCAGGGCCGCGTGGAGCAGGGCCCTTTCTCGCTCGGGGCATGGCGCGGCCACCCGGAAAACGAGCCGCGACGATGGGGCGCAGCCGGCGGCCCCGGCGCCGGGGAGTTTTCCCCGAGCAGGGTGGATGGAGGCGCCGTGGCCGGGCGTCCGCCTCCGCCGTGGCGGGCGGCCGGGGCGCCCGTGGAGGGGGCTGGCCTCTGTGGGGGAACGGAGTGATCTCTCACTCCACGGCTGGGACGAAGCCGCGCAAGGTGCCGTGGTCGCCGGGACGGTCGGGGGGACTCGTGGCGCGGGACTCAGGGTTCCCCATGCGGAGGCCCCCAGGCTCAGGCCCCTGGCAACGGAAGGCTGAGCAAGCAGGCCCGGGCCCGGGCCCGGCTTTCGGGGCTGGCCCGGCCCCAGCGGCCGGCGCCAGGGAGGGGACCCCCGGAGGCTGAGGAGCGGGAGGCGTCGGCCTCCCCGGGGCCCGCCTCCCGGAGCTCCTCCTGGCGGTGCCGGAACGCGCCGACACGCGATCCCGGACAGGGCCCCGGGGGGGCGGCCCTGCGGCCCTGTGGTGCCCGAAGTGTGTTCGCCGGGCGTTTTCCGGCCAATTCTCACGAGCGTTCTGCCCAAATCGGGATCGATTTGGGCAGATCGCTCGTGAGAATTGGCCGGCGTTGGGCAGCCCCGGTCAGCGCCCAGGGCCGCGTGGAGCAGGGCCCTTTCTAGCTCGGGGCATGGCGCGGCCACCCGGAAAACGAGCCGCGACGATGGGGCGCGGCCGGCGGCCCCGGCGCCGGGGAGTTTTCCCCGAGCAGAGTGGATGGAGGCGCCGTGGCCGGGCGTCCGCCTCCGCCGTGGCGGGCGGCCGGGGCGCCCGTGGAGGGGGCTGGCCTCTGTGGGGGAACGGAGTGATCTCTCACTCCACGGCTGGGACGAAACCGCGCAAGGTGCCGTGGTCGCCGGGACGGTCGGGGGGACTCGTGGCGCGGGGACTCAGGGTTCCCCATGCGGAGGCCCCCAGGCTCAGGCCCCTGGCAACGGAAGGCTGAGCAAGCAGGCCCGGGCCTGGGCCCGGCTTTCGGGGCTGGCCCGGCCCCAGCGGCCGGCGCCAGGGAGGGGACCCCCGGAGGCTGAGGAGCGGGAGGCGTCGGCCTCCCCGGGGCCCGCCTCCCGGAGCTCCTCCTGGCGGTGCCGGAACGCGCCGACACGCGATCCCGGACAGGGCCCCGGGGGGCGGCCCTGCGGCCCTCTGGTGCCCGAAGTGTGTTCGCCGGGCGTTTTCCGGCCAATTCTCACGAGCGTTCTGCCCAAATCGATCCCGATTTGGGCAGAACGCTCGTGAGAATTGGCCGGCGTTGGGCAGCCCCGGTCAGCGCCCAGGGCCGCGTGGAGCAGGGCCCTTTCTCGCTCGGGGCATGGCGCGGCCACCCGGAAAACGAGCCGCGACGATGGGGCGCGGCCAGCGGCCCCGGCGCCGGGGAGTTTTCCCCGAGCAGGGTGGATGGAGGCGCCGTGGCCGGGCGTCCGCCTCCGCCGTGGCGGGCGGCCGGGGCGCCCGTGGAGGGGGCTGGCCTCTGTGGGGGAACGGAGTGATCTCTCACTCCACGGCTGGGACGAAGCCTCGAAAGGTGCCGTGGTCGCCGGGACGGTCGGGGGGACTCGTGGCGCGGGACTCGGGGTTCCCCATGCGGAGGCCCCCAGGCTCAGGCCCCTGGCAACGGAAGGCTGAGCAAGCAGGCCCGGGCCCGGGCCCGGCTTTCGGGGCTGGCCCGGCCCCAGCGGCCGGCGCCAGGGAGGGGACCCCCGGAGGCTGAGGAGCGGGAGGCGTCGGCCTCCCCGGGGCCCGCCTCCCGGAGCTCCTCCTGGCGGTGCCGGAACGCGCCGACACGCGATCCCGGACAGGGCCCCGGGGGGGCGGCCCTGCGGCCCTCTGGTGCCCGAAGTGTGTTCGCCGGGCGTTTTCCGGCCAATTCTCACGAGCGTTCTGCCCAAATCGGGATCGATTTGGGCAGAACGCTCGTGAGAATTGGCCGGCGTTGGGCAGCCCCGGTCAGCGCCCAGGGCCGCGTGGAGCAGGGCCCTTTCTCGCTCGGGGCATGGCGCGGCCACCCGGAAAACGAGCCGCGACGATGGGGCGCGGCCGGCGGCCCCGGCGCCGGGGAGTTTTCCCCGAGCAGGGTGGATGGAGGCGCCGTGGCCGGGCGTCCGCCTCCGCCGTGGCGGGCGGCCGGGGCGCCCGTGGAGGGGGCTGGCCTCTGTGGGGGAACGGAGTGATCTCTCACTCCACGGCTGGGACGAAGCCGCGCAAGGTGCCGTGGTCGCCGGGACGGTCGGGGGGACTCGTGGCGCGGGACTCAGGGTTCCCCATGCGGAGGCCCCCAGGCTCAGGCCCCTGGCAACGGAAGGCTGAGCAAGCAGGCCCGGGCCCGGGCCCGGCTTTCGGGGCTGGCCCGGCCCCAGCGGCCGGCGCCAGGGAGGGGACCCCCGGAGGCTGAGGAGCGGGAGGCGTCGGCCTCCCCGGGGCCCGCCTCCCGGAGCTCCTCCTGGCGGTGCCGGAACGCGCCGACACGCGATCCCGGACAGGGCCCCGGGGGGGCGGCCCTGCGGCCCTCTGGTGCCCGAAGTGTGTTCGCCGGGCGTTTTCCGGCCAATTCTCACGAGCGTTCTGCCCAAATCGGGATCGATTTGGGCAGAACGCTCGTGAGAATTGGCCGGCGTTGGGCAGCCCTGGTCAGCGCCCAGGGCCGCGTGGAGCAGGGCCCTTTCTCGCTCGGGGCATGGCGCGGCCACCCGGAAAAACGGGCCGCGACGATGGGGCGCGGCCGGCGGCCCCGGCGCCGGGGAGTTTTCCCCGAGCAGAGTGGATGGAGGCGCCGTGGCCGGGCGTCCGCCTCCGCCGTGGCGGGCGGCCGGGGCGCCCGTGGAGGGGGCTGGCCTCTGTGGGGGAACGGAGTGATCTCTCACTCCACGGCTGGGACGAAGCCGCGAAAGGTGCCGTGGTCGCCGGGACGGTCGGGGGGACTCGTGGCGCGGGACTCAGGGTTCCCCATGCGGAGGCCCCCAGGCTCAGGCCCCTGGCAACGGAAGGCTGAGCAAGCAGGCCCGGGCCCGGGCCCGGCTTTCGGGGCTGGCCCGGCCCCAGCGGCCGGCGCCAGGGAGGGGACCCCCGGAGGCTGAGGAGCGGGAGGCGTCGGCCTCCCCGGGGCACGCCTCCCGGAGCTCCTCCTGGCGGTGCCGGAACGCGCCGACACGCGATCCCGGACAGGGCCCCGGGGGGCGGCCCTGCGGCCCTGTGGTGCCCGAAGTGTGTTCGCCGGGCGTTTTCCGGCCAATTCTCACGAGCGTTCTGCCCAAATCGGGATCGATTTGGGCAGAACGCTCGTGAGAATTGGCCGGCGTTGGGCAGCCCTGGTCAGCGCCCAGGGCCGCGTGGAGCAGGGCCCTTTCTCGCTCGGGGCATGGCGCGGCCACCCGGAAAACGAGCCGCGACGATGGGGCGCGGCCGGCGGCCCCGGCGCCGGGGAGTTTTCCCCCGAGCAGAGTGGATGGAGGCGCCGTGGCCGGGCGTCCGCCTCCGCCGTGGCGGGCGGCCGGGGCGCCCGTGGAGGGGGCTGGCCTCTGTGGGGGAACGGAGTGATCTCTCACTCCACGGCTGGGACGAAGCCGCGAAAGGTGCCGTGGTCGCCGGGACGGTCGGGGGGACTCGTGGCGCGGGACTCAGGGTTCCCCATGCGGAGGCCCCCAGGCTCAGGCCCCTGGCAACGGAAGGCTGAGCAAGCAGGCCCGGGCCCGGGCCCGGCTTTCGGGGCTGGCCCGGCCCCAGCGGCCGGCGCCAGGGAGGGGACCCCCGGAGGCTGAGGGGCGGGAGGCGTCGGCCTCCCCGGGGCCCGCCTCCCGGAGCTCCTCCTGGCGGTGCCGGAACGCGACGACACGCGATCCCGGACAGGGCCCCGGGGGAGCGGCCCTGCGGCCCTCTGGTGCCCGAAGTGTGTTCGCCGGGCGTTTTCCGGCCAATTCTCACGAGCGTTCTGCCCAAATCGGGATCGATTTGGGCAGAACGCTCGTGAGAATTGGCCGGCGTTGGGCAGCCCTGGTCAGCGCCCAGGGCCGCGTGGAGCAGGGCCCTTTCTCGCTCGGGGCATGGCGCGGCCACCCGGAAAACGAGCCGCGACGATGGGGCGCGGCCGGCGGCCCCGGCGCCGGGGAGTTTTCCCCGAGCAGAGTGGATGGAGGCGCCGTGGCCGGGCGTCCGCCTCCGCCGTGGCGGGCGGCCGGGGCGCCCGTGGAGGGGGCTGGCCTCTGTGGGGGAATGGAGTGATCTCTCACTCCACGGCTGGGACGAAGCCGCGCAAGGTGCCGTGGTCGCCGGGACGGTCGGGGGGACTCGTGGCGCGGGACTCAGGGTTCCCCATGCGGAGGCCCCCAGGCTCAGGCCCCTGGCAACGGAAGGCTGAGCAAGCAGGCCCGGGCCCGGGCCCGGCTTTCGGGGCTGGCCCGGCCCCAGCGGCCGGCGCCAGGGAGGGGACCCCCGGAGGCTGAGGAGCGGGAGGCGTCCGCCTCCCCGGGGCCCGCCTCCCGGTGCTCCTCCTGGCGGTGCCGGAACGCGCCGACACGCGATCCCGGACAGGGCCCCGGGGGGGCGGCCCTGCGGCCCTCTGGTGCCCGAAGTGTGTTCGCCGGGCGTTTTCCGGCCAATTCTCACGAGCGTTCTGCCCAAATCGGGATCGATTTGGGCAGAACGCTCGTGAGAATTGGCCGGCGTTGGGCAGCCCTGGTCAGCGCCCAGGGCCGCGTGGAGCAGGGCCCTTTCTCGCTCGGGGCATGGCGCGGCCACCCGGAAAACGGGCCGCGACGATGGGGCGCGGCCGGCGGCCCCGGCGCCGGGGAGTTTTCCCCGAGCAGAGTGGATGGAGGCGCCGTGGCCGGGCGTCCGCCTCCGCCGTGGCGGGCGGCCGGGGCGCCCGTGGAGGGGGCTGGCCTCTGTGGGGGAACGGAGTGATCTCTCACTCCACGGCTGGGACGAAGCCACGAAAGGTGCCGTGGTCGCCGGGACGGTCGGGGGGACTCGTGGCGCGGGACTCAGGGTTCCCCATGCGGAGGCCCCCAGGCTCAGGCCCCTGGCAACGGAAGGCTGAGCAAGCAGGCCCGGGCCCGGGCCCGGCTTTCGGGGCTGGCCCGGCCCCAGCGGCCGGCGCCAGGGAGGGGACCCCCGGAGGCTGAGGAGCGGGAGGCGTCGGCCTCCCCGGGGCACGCCTCCCGGAGCTCCTCCTGGCGGTGCCGGAACGCGCCGACACGCGATCCCGGACAGGGCCCCGGGGGGCGGCCCTGCGGCCCTGTGGTGCCCGAAGTGTGTTCGCCGGGCTTTTTCCGGCCAATTCTCACGAGCGTTCTGCCCAAATCGGGATCGATTTGGGCAGAACGCTCGTGAGAATTGGCCGGCGTTGGGCAGCCCTGGTCCGCGCCCAGGGCCGCGTGGAGCAGGGCCCTTTCTCGCTCGGGGCATGGCGCGGCCACCCGGAAAACGGGCCGCGACGATGGGGCGCGGCCGGCGGCCCCGGCGCCGGGGAGTTTTCCCCGAGCAGAGTGGATGGAGGCGCCGTGGCCGGGCGTCCGCCTCCGCCGTGGCGGGCGGCCGGGGCGCCCGTGGAGGGGGCTGGCCTCTGTGGGGGAACGGAGTGATCTCTCACTCCACGGCTGGGACGAAGCCGCGAAAGGTGCCGTGGTCGCCGGGACGGTCGGGGGGACTCGTGGCGCGGGACTCAGGGTTCCCCATGCGGAGGCCCCCAGGCTCAGGCCCCTGGCAACGGAAGGCTGAGCAAGCAGGCCCGGGCCCGGGCCCGGCTTTCGGGGCTGGCCCGGCCCCAGCGGCCGGCGCCAGGGAGGGGACCCCCGGAGGCTGAGGAGCGGGAGGCGTCGGCCTCCCCGGGGCCCGCCTCCCGGAGCTCCTCCTGGCGGTGCCGGAACGCGCCGACACGCGATCCCGGACAGGGCCCCGGGGGGGCGGCCCTGCGGCCCTCTGGTGCCCGAAGTGTGTTCGCCGGGCGTTTTCCGGCCAATTCTCACGAGCGTTCTGCCCAAATCGGGATCGATTTGGGCAGAACGCTCGTGAGAATTGGCCGGCGTTGGGCAGCCCTGGTCAGCGCCCAGGGCCGCGTGGAGCAGGGCCCTTTCTCGCTCGGGGCATGGCGCGGCCACCCGGAAAACGGGCCGCGACGATGGGGCGCGGCCGGCGGCCCCGGCGCCGGGGAGTTTTCCCCGAGCAGAGTGGATGGAGGCGCCGTGGCCGGGCGTCCGCCTCCGCCGTGGCGGGCGGCCGGGGCGCCCGTGGAGGGGGCTGGCCTCTGTGGGGGAACGGAGTGATCTCTCACTCCACGGCTGGGACGAAGCCGCGAAAGGTGCCGTGGTCGCCGGGACGGTCGGGGGGACTCGTGGCGCGGGACTCAGGGTTCCCCATGCGGAGGCCCCCAGGCTCAGTCCCCTGGCAACGGAAGGCTGAGCAAGCAGGCCCGGGCCCGGGCCCGGCTTTCGGGGCTGGCCCGGCCCCAGCGGCCGGCGCCAGGGAGGGGACCCCCGGAGGCTGAGGAGCGGGAGGCGTCGGCCTCCCCGGGGCCCGCCTCCCGGAGCTCCTCCTGGCGGTGCCGGAACGCGCCGACACGCGATCCCGGACAGGGCCCCGGGGGGGCGGCCCTGCGGCCCTCTGGTGCCCGAAGTGTGTTCGCCGGGCGTTTTCCGGCCAATTCTCACGAGCGTTCTGCCGAAATCGGGATCGATTTGGGCAGAACGCTCGTGAGAATTGGCCGGCGTTGGGCAGCCCTGGTCAGCGCCCAGGGCCGCGTGGAGCAGGGCCCTTTCTCGCTCGGGGCATGGCGCGGCCACCCGGAAAACGGGCCGCGACGATGGGGCGCGGCCGGCGGCCCCGGCGCCGGGGAGTTTTCCCCGAGCAGAGTGGATGGAGGCGCCGTGGCCGGGCGTCCGCCTCCGCCGTGGCGGGCGGCCGGGGCGCCCGTGGAGGGGGCTGGCCTCTGTGGGGGAACGGAGTGATCTCTCACTCCACGGCTGGGACGAAGCCGCGAAAGGTGCCGTGGTCGCCGGGACGGTCGGGGGGACTCGTGGCGCGGGACTCAGGGTTCCCCATGCGGAGGCCCCCAGGCTCAGGCCCCTGGCAACGGAAGGCTGAGCAAGCAGGCCCGGGCCCGGGCCCGGCTTTCGGGGCTGGCCCGGCCCCAGCGGCCGGCGCCAGGGAGGGGACCCCCGGAGGCTGAGGAGCGGGAGGCGTCGGCCTCCCCGGGGCCCGCCTCCCGGAGCTCCTCCTGGCGGTGCCGGAACGCGCCGACACGCGATCCCGGACAGGGCCCCGGGGGGGCGGCCCTGCGGCCCTCTGGTGCCCGAAGTGTGTTCGCCGGGCGTTTTCCGGCCAATTCTCACGAGCGTTCTGCCCAAATCGGGATCGATTTGGGCAGAACGCTCGTGAGAATTGGCCGGCGTTGGGCAGCCCTGGTCAGCGCCCAGGGCCGCGTGGAGCAGGGCCCTTTCTCGCTCGGGGCATGGCGCGGCCACCCGGAAAACGGGCCGCGACGATGGGGCGCGGCCGGCGGCCCCGGCGCCGGGGAGTTTTCCCCGAGCAGAGTGGATGGAGGCGCCGTGGCCGGGCGTCCGCCTCCGCCGTGGCGGGCGGCCGGGGCGCCCGTGGAGGGGGCTGGCCTCTGTGGGGGAACGGAGTGATCTCTCACTCCACGGCTGGGACGAAGCCGCGAAAGGTGCCGTGGTCGCCGGGACGGTCGGGGGGACTCGTGGCGCGGGACTCAGGGTTCCCCATGCGGAGGCCCCCAGGCTCAGGCCCCTGGCAACGGAAGGCTGAGCAAGCAGGCCCGGGCCCGGGCCCGGCTTTCGGGGCTGGCCCGGCCCCAGCGGCCGGCGCCAGGGAGGGGACCCCCGGAGGCTGAGGAGCGGGAGGCGTCGGCCTCCCCGGGGCCCGCCTCCCGGAGCTCCTCCTGGCGGTGCCGGAACGCGCCGACACGCGATCCCGGACAGGGCCCCGGGGGGGCGGCCCTGCGGCCCTCTGGTGCCCGAAGTGTGTTCGCCGGGCGTTTTCCGGCCAATTCTCACGAGCGTTCTGCCCAAATCGATCCCGATTTGGGCAGAACGCTCGTGAGAATTGGCCGGCGTTGGGCAGCCCCGGTCAGCGCCCAGGGCCGCGTGGAGCAGGGCCCTTTCTCGCTCGGGGCATGGCGCGGCCACCCGGAAAACGAGCCGCGACGATGGGGCGCGGCCGGCGGCCCCGGCGCCGGGGAGTTTTCCCCGAGCAGAGTGGATGGAGGCGCCGTGGCCGGGCGCCGGCCTCCGCCGTGGCGGGCGTCCGGGGCGCCCATTGAGGGGGCTGGCCTCCGTGGGGGAATGGATGGATCTCTAACTCCACGGCTGGGACGAAGCCGCGAAAGGTGCCGTTGTCGCCGGGACGCTCAGGGGACTCGTGGCGCGGGATGCAGTGTTCCCCGTGGGGAGGCCCCCAGGCTCAGGCCCCTGGCAACTGAAGGCTGAGCAAGCAGGCCTGGGCCCGGGCCCGGCTTTCGGGGCTGGCCCGGCCCCGGCTGCAATCTCCGGGGAGGGGACCCCCGGAGGCTGAGGAGCGGGAGGCGTCGGCCTCCCCGGGGCCTGCCTCCCGGAGCTCCTCCTGGCGGTGCCGGAACGCGACGACACGCGATCCCGGACAGGGCCCCGGGGGGGCGGCCCGGCGGCCCTGTGGTGCCCGAAGCGTGTCCGCCGGGTGTTTTCCGACCAATTCTCACGAGCGTTCTGCCCAAATCGATCCCGATTTGGGCAGAACGCTCGTGAGAAATGGCCGGCGTTGGTCAGCCCTGGTCAGCGCCCAGGGCCGCGTGGAGCAGGGCCCTTTCTCGCTCGGGGCATGGCGCGGCCACCCGGAAAACGAGCCGCGACGATGGGGCGCGGCCGGCGGCCCCGGCGCCGGGGAGTTTTCCCCGAGCAGAGTGGATGGAGGCGCCGTGGCCGGGCGTCCGCCTCCGCCGTGGCGGGCGGCCGGGGCGCCCGTGGAGGGGGCTGGCCTCTGTGGGGGAACGGAGTGATCTCTCACTCCACGGCTGGGACGAAGCCGCGAAAGGTGCCGTGGTCGCCGGGACGGTCGGGGGGACTCGTGGCGCGGGACTCAGGGTTCCCCATGCGGAGGCCCCCAGGCTTAGGCCCCTGGCAACGGAAGGCTGAGCAAGCAGGCCCGGGCCCGGGCCCGGGTTTCGGGGCTGGCCCGGCCCCAGCGGCCGGCGCCAGGGAGGGGACCCCAGAGGCTGAGGAGCGGGAGGCGTCGGCCTCCCCGGGGCCCGCCTCCCGGAACTCCTCCGGGCGGTGCCGGAACGCGACGACACGTGATTCTGGACAGGGCCCCGGGGGGGCGGCCCTGCGGCCCTCTGGCGCCCGAAGTGTGTTCGCCGGGCGTTTTCCGGCCAATTCTCACGAGCGTTCTGCTTAAATCGGGATCGATTTGGGCAGAACGCTCGTGAGAATTGGCCGGCGTTGGGCAGCCCTGGTCAGCGCCCAGGGCCGCGTGGAGCAGGGCCCTTTCTCGCTCGGGGCATGGCGCGGCCACCCGGAAAACGAGCCGCGACGATGGGGCGCGGCCGGCGGCCCCGGCGCCGGGGAGTTTTACCCGAGCAGAGTGGAGGGAGGCGCCGTGGCCGGGCGTCCGCCTCCGCCGTGGCGGGCGGCCGGGGCGCCCGTGGAGGGGGCTGGCCTCTGTGGGGGAACGGAGTGATCTCTCACTCCACGGCTGGGACGAAGCCGCGCAAGGTGCCGTGGTCGCCGGGACGGTCAGGGGGACTCGTGGCGCGGGACTCAGGGTTCCCCATGCGGAGGCCCCCAGGCTCAGGCCCCTGGCAACGGAAGGCTGAGCAAGCAGGCCCGGGCCCGGGCCCGGCTTTCGGGGCTGGCCCGGCCCCAGCGGCCGGCGCCAGGGAGGGGACCCCCGGAGGCTGAGGAGCGGGAGGCGTCGGCCTCCCCGGGGCCCGCCTCCCGGAGCTCCTCCTGGCGGTGCCGGAACGCGCCGACACGCGATCCCGGACAGGGCCCCGGGGGGGCGGCCCTGCGGCCCTCTGGTGCCCGAAGTGTGTTCGCCGGGCGTTTTCCGGCCAATTCTCACGAGCGTTCTGCCCAAATCGGGATCGATTTGGGCAGAACGCTCGTGAGAATTGGCCGGCGTTGGGCAGCCCCGGTCAGCGCCCAGGGCCGCGTGGAGCAGGGCCCTTTCTCGCTCGGGGCATGGCGCGGCCACCCGGAAAACGAGCCGCGACGATGGGGCGCGGCCGGCGGCCCCGGCGCCGGGGAGTTTTCCCCGAGCAGGGTGGATGGAGGCGCCGTGGCCGGGCGTCCGCCTCCGCCGTGGCGGGCGGCCGGGGCGCCCGTGGAGGGGGCTGGCCTCTGTGGGGGAACGGAGTGATCTCTCACTCCACGGCTGGGACGAAGCCGCGAAAGGTGCCGTGGTCGCCGGGACGGTCGGGGGGACTCGTGGCGCGGGACTCAGGGTTCCCCATGCGGAGGCCCCCAGGCTCAGGCCCCTGGCAACGGAAGGCTGAGCAAGCAGGCCCGGGCCCGGGCCCGGCTTTCGGGGCTGGCCCGGCCCCAGCGGCCGGCGCCAGGGAGGGGACCCCCGGAGGCTGAGGAGCGGGAGGCGTCGGCCTCCCCGGGGCCCGCCTCCCGGAGCTCCTCCTGGCGGTGCCGGAACGCGCCGACACGCGATCCCGGACAGGGCCCCGGGGGGGCGGCCCTGCGGCCCTCTGGTGCCCGAAGTGTGTTCGCCGGGCGTTTTCCGGCCAATTCTCACGAGCGTTCTGCCCAAATCGGGATCGATTTGGGCAGAACGCTCGTGAGAATTGGCCGGCGTTGGGCAGCCCCGGTCAGCGCCCAGGGCCGCGTGGAGCAGGGCCCTTTCTCGCTCAGGGCATGGCGCGGCCACCCGGAAAACGGGCCGCGACGATGGGGCGCGGCCGGCGGCCCCGGCGCCGGGGAGTTTTCCCCGAGCAGAGTGGATGGAGGCGCCGTGGCCGGGCGTCCGCCTCCGCCGTGGCGGGCGGCCGGGGCGCCCGTGGAGGGGGCTGGCCTCTGTGGGGGAACGGAGTGATCTCTCACTCCACGGCTGGGACGAAGCCGCGAAAGGTGCCGTGGTCGCCGGGACGGTCGGGGGGACTCGTGGCGCGGGACTCAGGGTTCCCCATGCGGAGGCCCCCAGGCTCAGGCCCCTGGCAACGGAAGGCTGAGCAAGCAGGCCCGGGCCCGGGCCCGGCTTTCGGGGCTGGCCCGGCCCCAGCGGCCGGCGCCAGGGTGGGGACCCCCGGAGGCTGAAGAGCGGGAGGCGTCGGCCTCCCCGGGGCCCGCCTCCCGGAGCTCCTCCTGGCGGTGCCGGAACGCGCCGACACGCGATCCCGGACAGGGCCCCGGGGGGGGCGGCCCTGCGGCCCTCTGGTGCCCGAAGTGTGTTCGCCGGGCGTTTTCCGGCCAATTCTCACGAGCGTTCTGCCCAAATCGGGATCGATTTGGGCAGAACGCTCGTGAGAATTGGCCGGCGTTGGGCAGCCCTGGTCAGCGCCCAGGGCCGCGTGGAGCAGGGCCCTTTCTCGCTCGGGGCATGGCGCGGCCACCCGGAAAACGGGCCGCGACGATGGGGCGCGGCCGGCGGCCCCGGCGCCGGGGAGTTTTCCCCGAGCAGAGTGGATGGAGGCGCCGTGGCCGGGCGTCCGCCTCTGCCGTGGCGGGCGGCCGGGGCGCCCGTGGAGGGGGCTGGCCTCTGTGGGGGAACGGAGTGATCTCTCACTCCACGGCTGGGACGAAGCCGCGAAAGGTGCCGTGGTCGCCGGGACGGTCGGGGGGACTCGTGGCGCGGGACTCAGGGTTCCCCATGCGGAGGCCCCCAGGCTCAGGCCCCTGGCAACGGAAGGCTGAGCAAGCAGGCCCGGGCCCGGGCCCGGCTTTCGGGGCTGGCCCGGCCCCAGCGGCCGGCGCCAGGGAGGGGACCCCCGGAGGCTGAGGAGCGGGTGGCGTCGGCCTCCCCGGGGCCCGCCTCCCGGAGCTCCTCCTGGCGGTGCCGGAACGCGACGAAACGCGATCCCGGAAAGGGCCCCGGGGGGGCGGCCCTGCGGCCCTCTGGTGCCCGACGTGTGTTCGCCGGGCGTTTTCCGGCCAATTCTCACGAGCGTTCTGCCCAAATCGGGATCGATTTGGGCAGAACGCTCGTGAGAATTGGCCGGCGTTGGGCAGCCCTGGTCAGCGCCCAGGGCCGCGTGGAGCAGGGCCCTTTCTCGCTCGGGGCATGGCGCGGCCACCCGGAAAACGGGCCGCGACGATGGGGCGCGGCCGGCGGCCCCGGCGCCGGGGAGTTTTCCCCGAGCAGAGTGGATGGAGGCGCCGTGGCCGGGCGTCCGCCTCCGCCGTGGCGGCGGCCGGGGCGCCCGTGGAGGGGGCTGGCCTCTGTGGGGGAACGGAGTGATCTCTCACTCCACGGCTGGGACGAAGCCGCGAAAGGTGCCGTGGTCGCCGGGACGGTCGGGGTGACTCGTGGCGCGGGACTCAGGGTTCCCCATGCGGAGGCCCCCAGGCTCAGGCCCCTGGCAACGGAAGGCTGAGCAAGCAGGCCCGGGCCCGGGCCCGGCTTTCGGGGCTGGCCCGGCCCCAGCGGCCGGCGCCAGGGAGGGGACCCCCGGAGGCTGAGGAGCGGGAGGCGTCGGCCTCCCCGGGGCCCGCCTCCCGGAGCTCCTCCTGGCGGTGCCGGAAGGCGCCGACACGCGATCCCGGACAGGGCCCCGGGGGGGCGGCCCTGCGGCCCTCTGGTGCCCGAAGTGTGTTCGCCGGGCGTTTTCCGGCCAATTCTCACGAGCGTTCTGCCCAAATCGGGATCGATTTGGGCAGAACGCTCGTGAGAATTGGCCGGCGTTGGGCAGCCCTGGTCCGCGCCCAGGGCCGCGTGGAGCAGGGCCCTTTCTCGCTCGGGGCATGGCGCGGCCACCCGGAAAACGGGCCGCGACGATGGGGCGCGGCCGGCGGCCCCGGCGCCGGGGAGTTTTCCCCGAGCAGAGTGGATGGAGGCGCCGTGGCCGGGCGTCCGCCTCCGCCGTGGCGGGCGGCCGGGGCGCCCGTGGAGGGGGCTGGCCTCTGTGGGGGAACGGAGTGATCTCTCACTCCACGGCTGGGACGAAGCCGCGAAAGGTGCCGTGGTCGCCGGGACGGTCGGGGGGACTCGTGGCGCGGGACTCAGGGTTCCCCATGCGGAGGCCCCCAGGCTCAGGCCCCTGGCAACGGAAGGCTGAGCAAGCAGGCCCGGGCCCGGGCCCGGCTTTCGGGGCTGGCCCGGCCCCAGCGGCCGGCGCCAGGGAGGGGACCCCCGGAGGCTGAGGAGCGGGAGGCGTCGGCCTCCCCGGGGCCCGCCTCCCGGAGCTCCTCCTGGCGGTGCCGGAACGCGCCGACACGCGATCCCGGACAGGGCCCCGGGGGGGGCGGCCCTGCGGCCCTCTGGTGCCCGAAGTGTGTTCGCCGGGCGTTTTCCGGCCAATTCTCACGAGCGTTCTGCCCAAATCGGGATCGATTTGGGCAGAACGCTCGTGAGAATTGGCCGGCATTGGGCAGCCCTGGTCAGCGCCCAGGGCCGCGTGGAGCAGGGCCCTTTCTCGCTCGGGGCATGGCGCGGCCACCCGGAAAACGGGCCGCGACGATGGGGCGCGGCCGGCGGCCCCGGCGCCGGGGAGTTTTCCCCGAGCAGAGTGGATGGAGGCGCCGTGGCCGGGCGTCCGCCTCCGCCGTGGCGGGCGGCCGGGGCGCCCGTGGAGGGGGCTGGCCTCTGTGGGGGAACGGAGTGATCTCTCACTCCACGGCTGGGACGAAGCCGCGAAAGGTGCCGTGGTCGCCGGGACGGTCGGGGGGACTCGTGGCGCGGGACTCAGGGTTCCCCATGCGGAGGCCCCCAGGCTCAGTCCCCTGGCAACGGAAGGCTGAGCAAGCAGGCCCGGGCCCGGGCCCGGCTTTCGGGGCTGGCCCGGCCCCAGCGGCCGGCGCCAGGGAGGGGACCCCCGGAGGCTGAGGAGCGGGAGGCGTCGGCCTCCCCGGGGCCCGCCTCCCGGAGCTCCTCCTGGCGGTGCCGGAACGCGCCGACACGCGATCCCGGACAGGGCCCCGGGGGGGCGGCCCTGCGGCCCTCTGGTGCCCGAAGTGTGTTCGCCGGGCGTTTTCCGGCCAATTCTCACGAGCGTTCTGCCCAAATCGGGATCGATTTGGGCAGAACGCTCGTGAGAATTGGCCGGCGTTGGGCAGCCCTGGTCAGCGCCCAGGGCCGCGTGGAGCAGGGCCCTTTCTCGCTCGGGGCATGGCGCGGCCACCCGGAAAACGGGCCGCGACGATGGGGCGCGGCCGGCGGCCCCGGCGCCGGGGAGTTTTCCCCGAGCAGAGTGGATGGAGGTGCCGTGGCCGGGCGTCCGCCTCCGCCGTGGCGGGCGGCCGGGGCGCCCGTGGAGGGGGCTGGCCTCTGTGGGGGAACGGAGTGATCTCTCACTCCACGGCTGGGACGAAGCCGCGAAAGGTGCCGTGGTCGCCGGGACGGTCGGGGGGACTCGTGGCGCGGGACTCAGGGTTCCCCATGCGGAGGCCCCCAGGCTCAGGCCCCTGGCAACGGAAGGCTGAGCAAGCAGGCCCGGGCCCGGGCCCGGCTTTCGGGGCTGGCCCGGCCCCAGCGGCCGGCGCCAGGGAGGGGACCCCCGGAGGCTGAGGAGCGGGAGGCGTCGGCCTCCCCGGGGCCCGCCTCCCGGAGCTCCTCCTGGCGGTGCCGGAACGCGCCGACACGCGATCCCGGACAGGGCCCCGGGGGGGCGGCCCTGCGGCCCTCTGGTGCCCGAAGTGTGTTCGCCGGGCGTTTTCCGGCCAATTCTCACGAGCGTTCTGCCCAAATCGGGATCGATTTGGGCAGAACGCTCGTGAGAATTGGCCGGCGTTGGGCAGCCCTGGTCAGCGCCCAGGGCCGCGTGGAGCAGGGCCCTTTCTCGCTCGGGGCATGGCGCGGCCACCCGGAAAACGGGCCGCGACGATGGGGCGCGGCCGGCGGCCCCGGCGCCGGGGAGTTTTCCCCGAGCAGAGTGGATGGAGGCGCCGTGGCCGGGCGTCCGCCTCCGCCGTGGCGGGCGGCCGGGGCGCCCGTGGAGGGGGCTGGCCTCTGTGGGGGAACGGAGTGATCTCTCACTCCACGGCTGGGACGAAGCCGCGAAAGGTGCCGTGGTCGCCGGGACGGTCGGGGGGACTCGTGGCGCGGGACTCAGGGTTCCCCATGCGGAGGCCCCCAGGCTCAGGCCCCTGGCAACGGAAGGCTGAGCAAGCAGGCCCGGGCCCGGGCCCGGCTTTCGGGGCTGGCCCGGCCCCAGCGGCCGGCGCCAGGGAGGGGACCCCCGGAGGCTGAGGAGCGGGAGGCGTCGGCCTCCCCGGGGCCCGCCTCCCGGAGCTCCTCCTGGCGGTGCCGGAACGCGCCGACACGCGATCCCGGACAGGGCCCCGGTGGGGCGGCCCTGCGGCCCTGTGGTGCCCGAAGTGTGTTCGCCGGGCGTTTTCCGGCCAATTCTCACGAGCGTTCTGCCCAAATCGATCCCGATTTGGGCAGAACGCTCGTGAGAATTGGCCGGCGTTGGGCAGCCCCGGTCAGCGCCCAGGGCCGCGTGGAGCAGGGCCCTTTCTCGCTCGGGGCATGGCGCGGCCACCCGGAAAACGAGCCGCGACGATGGGGCGCGGCCGGCGGCCCCGGCGCCGGGGAGTTTTCCCCGAGCAGAGTGGATGGAGGCGCCGTGGCCGGGCGCCGGCCTCCGCCGTGGCGGGCGTCCGGGGCGCCCATTGAGGGGGCTGGCCTCCGTGGGGGAATGGATGGATCTCTAACTCCACGGCTGGGACGAAGCCGCGAAAGGTGCCGTTGTCGCCGGGACGCTCAGGGGACTCGTGGCGCGGGATGCAGTGTTCCCCGTGGGGAGGCCCCCAGGCTCAGGCCCCTGGCAACTGAAGGCTGAGCAAGCAGGCCTGGGCCCGGGCCCGGCTTTCGGGGCTGGCCCGGCCCCGGCTGCAATCTCCGGGGAGGGGACCCCCGGAGGCTGAGGAGCGGGAGGCGTCGGCCTCCCCGGGGCCTGCCTCCCGGAGCTCCTCCTGGCGGTGCCGGAACGCGACGACACGCGATCCCGGACAGGGCCCCGGGGGGGCGGCCCGGCGGCCCTGTGGTGCCCGAAGCGTGTCCGCCGGGTGTTTTCCGACCAATTCTCACGAGCGTTCTGCCCAAATCGATCCCGATTTGGGCAGAACGCTCGTGAGAAATGGCCGGCGTTGGTCAGCCCTGGTCAGCGCCCAGGGCCGCGTGGAGCAGGGCCCTTTCTCGCTCGGGGCATGGCGCGGCCACCCGGAAAACGAGCCGCGACGATGGGGCGCGGCCGGCGGCCCCGGCGCCGGGGAGTTTTCCCCGAGCAGAGTGGATGGAGGCGCCGTGGCCGGGCGTCCGCCTCCGCCGTGGCGGGCGGCCGGGGCGCCCGTGGAGGGGGCTGGCCTCTGTGGGGGAACGGAGTGATCTCTCACTCCACGGCTGGGACGAAGCCGCGAAAGGTGCCGTGGTCGCCGGGACGGTCGGGGGGACTCGTGGCGCGGGACTCAGGGTTCCCCATGCGGAGGCCCCCAGGCTTAGGCCCCTGGCAACGGAAGGCTGAGCAAGCAGGCCCGGGCCCGGGCCCGGGTTTCGGGGCTGGCCCGGCCCCAGCGGCCGGCGCCAGGGAGGGGACCCCAGAGGCTGAGGAGCGGGAGGCGTCGGCCTCCCCGGGGCCCGCCTCCCGGAACTCCTCCGGGCGGTGCCGGAACGCGACGACACGTGATTCTGGACAGGGCCCCGGGGGGGCGGCCCTGCGGCCCTCTGGCGCCCGAAGTGTGTTCGCCGGGCGTTTTCCGGCCAATTCTCACGAGCGTTCTGCTTAAATCGGGATCGATTTGGGCAGAACGCTCGTGAGAATTGGCCGGCGTTGGGCAGCCCTGGTCAGCGCCCAGGGCCGCGTGGAGCAGGGCCCTTTATCGCTCGGGGCATGGCGCGGCCACCCGGAAAACGAGCCGCGACGATGGGGCGCGGCCGGCGGCCCCGGCGCCGGGGAGTTTTCCCCGAGCAGAGTGGAGGGAGGCGCCGTGGCCGGGCGTCCGCCTCCGCCGTGGCGGGCGGCCGGGGCGCCCGTGGAGGGGGCTGGCCTCTGTGGGGGAACGGAGTGATCTCTCACTCCACGGCTGGGACGAAGCCGCGCAAGGTGCCGTGGTCGCCGGGACGGTCAGGGGGACTCGTGGCGCGGGACTCAGGGTTCCCCATGCGGAGGCCCCGAGGCTCAGGACCCTGGCAACGGAAGGCTGAGCAAGCAGGCCCGGGCCCGGGCCCGGCTTTCGGGGCTGGCCCGGCCCCAGCGGCCGGCGCCAGGGAGGGGACCCCCGGAGGCTGAGGAGCGGGAGGCGTCGGCCTCCCCGGGGCCCGCCTCCCGGAGCTCCTCCTGGCGGTGCCGGAACGCGCCGACACGCGATCCCGGACAGGGCCCCGGGGGGGCGGCCCTGCGGCCCTCTGGTGCCCGAAGTGTGTTCGCCGGGCGTTTTCCGGCCAATTCTCACGAGCGTTCTGCCCAAATCGGGATCGATTTGGGCAGAACGCTCGTGAGAATTGGCCGGCGTTGGGCAGCCCCGGTCAGCGCCCAGGGCCGCGTGGAGCAGGGCCCTTTCTCGCTCGGGGCATGGCGCGGCCACCCGGAAAACGAGCCGCGACGATGGGGCGCGGCCGGCGGCCCCGGCGCCGGGGAGTTTTCCCCGAGCAGGGTGGATGGAGGCGCCGTGGCCGGGCGTCCGCCTCCGCCGTGGCGGGCGGCCGGGGCGCCCGTGGAGGGGGCTGGCCTCTGTGGGGGAACGGAGTGATCTCTCACTCCACGGCTGGGACGAAGCCGCGAAAGGTGCCGTGGTCGCCGGGACGGTCGGGGGGACTCGTGGCGCGGGACTCAGGGTTCCCCATGCGGAGGCCCCCAGGCTCAGGCCCCTGGCAACGGAAGGCTGAGCAAGCAGGCCCGGGCCCGGGCCCGGCTTTCGGGGCTGGCCCGGCCCCAGCGGCCGGCGCCAGGGAGGGGACCCCCGGAGGCTGAGGAGCGGGAGGCGTCGGCCTCCCCGGGGCCCGCCTCCCGGAGCTCCTCCTGGCGGTGCCGGAACGCGCCGACACGCGATCCCGGACAGGGCCCCGGGGGGGCGGCCCTGCGGCCCTCTGGTGCCCGAAGTGTGTTCGCCGGGCGTTTTCCGGCCAATTCTCACGAGCGTTCTGCCCAAATCGGGATCGATTTGGGCAGAACGCTCGTGAGAATTGGCCGGCGTTGGGCAGCCCCGGTCAGCGCCCAGGGCCGCGTGGAGCAGGGCCCTTTCTCGCTCGGGGCATGGCGCGGCCACCCGGAAAACGGGCCGCGACGATGGGGCGCGGCCGGCGGCCCCGGCGCCGGGGAGTTTTCCCCGAGCAGAGTGGATGGAGGCGCCGTGGCCGGGCGTCCGCCTCCGCCGTGGCGGGCGGCCGGGGCGCCCGTGGAGGGGGCTGGCCTCTGTGGGGGAACGGAGTGATCTCTCACTCCACGGCTGGGACGAAGCCGCGAAAGGTGCCGTGGTCGCCGGGACGGTCGGGGGGACTCGTGGCGCGGGACTCAGGGTTCCCCATGCGGAGGCCCCCAGGCTCAGGCCCCTGGCAACGGAAGGCTGAGCAAGCAGGCCCGGGCCCGGGCCCGGCTTTCGGGGCTGGCCCGGCCCCAGCGGCCGGCGCCAGGGTGGGGACCCCCGGAGGCTGAAGAGCGGGAGGCGTCGGCCTCCCCGGGGCCCGCCTCCCGGAGCTCCTCCTGGCGGTGCCGGAACGCGCCGACACGCGATCCCGGACAGGGCCCCGGGGGGGCGGCCCTGCGGCCCTCTGGTGCCCGAAGTGTGTTCGCCGGGCGTTTTCCGGCCAATTCTCACGAGCGTTCTGCCCAAATCGGGATCGATTTGGGCAGAACGCTCGTGAGAATTGGCCGGCGTTGGGCAGCCCTGGTCAGCGCCCAGGGCCGCGTGGAGCAGGGCCCTTTCTCGCTCGGGGCATGGCGCGGCCACCCGGAAAACGGGCCGCGACGATGGGGCGCGGCCGGCGGCCCCGGCGCCGGGGAGTTTTCCCCGAGCAGAGTGGATGGAGGCGCCGTGGCCGGGCGTCCGCCTCCGCCGTGGCGGGCGGCCGGGGCGCCCGTGGAGGGGGCTGGCCTCTGTGGGGGAACGGAGTGATCTCTCACTCCACGGCTGGGACGAAGCCGCGAAAGGTGCCGTGGTCGCCGGGACGGTCGGGGGGACTCGTGGCGCGGGACTCAGGGTTCCCCATGCGGAGGCCCCCAGGCTCAGGCCCCTGGCAACGGAAGGCTGAGCAAGCAGGCCCGGGCCCGGGCCCGGCTTTCGGGGCTGGCCCGGCCCCAGCGGCCGGCGCCAGGGAGGGGACCCCCGGAGGCTGAGGAGCGGGAGGCGTCGGCCTCCCCGGGGCCCGCCTCCCGGAGCTCCTCCTGGCGGTGCCGGAACGCGCCGACACGCGATCCCGGACAGGGCCCCGGGGGGGCGGCCCTGCGGCCCTCTGGTGCCCGAAGTGTGTTCGCCGGGCGTTTTCCGGCCAATTCTCACGAGCGTTCTGCCCAAATCGGGATCGATTTGGGCAGAACGCTCGTGAGAATTGGCCGGCGTTGGGCAGCCCTGGTCAGCGCCCAGGGCCGCGTGGAGCAGGGCCCTTTCTCGCTCGGGGCATGGCGCGGCCACCCGGAAAACGGGCCGCGACGATGGGGCGCGGCCGGCGGCCCCGGCGCCGGGGAGTTTTCCCCGAGCAGAGTGGATGGAGGCGCCGTGGCCGGGCGTCCGCCTCCGCCGTGGCGGGCGGCCGGGGCGCCCGTGGAGGGGGCTGGCCTCTGTGGGGGAACGGAGTGATCTCTCACTCCACGGCTGGGACGAAGCCGCGAAAGGTGCCGTGGTCGCCGGGACGGTCGGGGGGACTCGTGGCGCGGGACTCAGGGTTCCCCATGCGGAGGCCCCCAGGCTCAGGCCCCTGGCAACGGAAGGCTGAGCAAGCAGGCCCGGGCCCGGGCCCGGCTTTCGGGGCTGGCCCGGCCCCAGCGGCCGGCGCCAGGGAGGGGACCCCCGGAGGCTGAGGAGCGGGAGGCGTCGGCCTCCCCGGGGCCCGCCTCCCGGAGCTCCTCCTGGCGGTGCCGGAACGCGCCGACACGCGATCCCGGACAGGGCCCCGGTGGGGCGGCCCTGCGGCCCTGTGGTGCCCGAAGTGTGTTCGCCGGGCGTTTTCCGGCCAATTCTCACGAGCGTTCTGCCCAAATCGATCCCGATTTGGGCAGAACGCTCGTGAGAATTGGCCGGCGTTGGGCAGCCCCGGTCAGCGCCCAGGGCCGCGTGGAGCAGGGCCCTTTCTCGCTCGGGGCATGGCGCGGCCACCCGGAAAACGAGCCGCGACGATGGGGCGCGGCCGGCGGCCCCGGCGCCGGGGAGTTTTCCCCGAGCAGAGTGGATGGAGGCGCCGTGGCCGGGCGCCGGCCTCCGCCGTGGCGGGCGTCCGGGGCGCCCATTGAGGGGGCTGGCCTCCGTGGGGGAATGGATGGATCTCTAACTCCACGGCTGGGACGAAGCCGCGAAAGGTGCCGTTGTCGCCGGGACGCTCAGGGGACTCGTGGCGCGGGATGCAGTGTTCCCCGTGGGGAGGCCCCCAGGCTCAGGCCCCTGGCAACTGAAGGCTGAGCAAGCAGGCCTGGGCCCGGGCCCGGCTTTCGGGGCTGGCCCGGCCCCGGCTGCAATCTCCGGGGAGGGGACCCCCGGAGGCTGAGGAGCGGGAGGCGTCGGCCTCCCCGGGGCCTGCCTCCCGGAGCTCCTCCTGGCGGTGCCGGAACGCGACGACACGCGATCCCGGACAGGGCCCCGGGGGGGCGGCCCGGCGGCCCTGTGGTGCCCGAAGCGTGTCCGCCGGGTGTTTTCCGACCAATTCTCACGAGCGTTCTGCCCAAATCGATCCCGATTTGGGCAGAACGCTCGTGAGAAATGGCCGGCGTTGGTCAGCCCTGGTCAGCGCCCAGGGCCGCGTGGAGCAGGGCCCTTTCTCGCTCGGGGCATGGCGCGGCCACCCGGAAAACGAGCCGCGACGATGGGGCGCGGCCGGCGGCCCCGGCGCCGGGGAGTTTTCCCCGAGCAGAGTGGATGGAGGCGCCGTGGCCGGGCGTCCGCCTCCGCCGTGGCGGGCGGCCGGGGCGCCCGTGGAGGGGGCTGGCCTCTGTGGGGGAACGGAGTGATCTCTCACTCCACGGCTGGGACGAAGCCGCGAAAGGTGCCGTGGTCGCCGGGACGGTCGGGGGGACTCGTGGCGCGGGACTCAGGGTTCCCCATGCGGAGGCCCCCAGGCTTAGGCCCCTGGCAACGGAAGGCTGAGCAAGCAGGCCCGGGCCCGGGCCCGGGTTTCGGGGCTGGCCCGGCCCCAGCGGCCGGCGCCAGGGAGGGGACCCCAGAGGCTGAGGAGCGGGAGGCGTCGGCCTCCCCGGGGCCCGCCTCCCGGAACTCCTCCGGGCGGTGCCGGAACGCGACGACACGTGATTCTGGACAGGGCCCCGGGGGGGCGGCCCTGCGGCCCTCTGGCGCCCGAAGTGTGTTCGCCGGGCGTTTTCCGGCCAATTCTCACGAGCGTTCTGCTTAAATCGGGATCGATTTGGGCAGAACGCTCGTGAGAATTGGCCGGCGTTGGGCAGCCCTGGTCAGCGCCCAGGGCCGCGTGGAGCAGGGCCCTTTCTCGCTAGGGGCATGGCGCGGCCACCCGGAAAACGAGCCGCGACGATGGGGCGCGGCCGGCGGCCCCGGCGCCGGGGAGTTTTCCCCGAGCAGAGTGGAGGGAGGCGCCGTGGCCGGGCGTCCGCCTCCGCCGTGGCGGGCGGCCGGGGCGCCCGTGGAGGGGGCTGGCCTCTGTGGGGGAACGGAGTGATCTCTCACTCCACGGCTGGGACGAAGCCGCGCAAGGTGCCGTGGTCGCCGGGACGGTCAGGGGGACTCGTGGCGCGGGACTCAGGGTTCCCCATGCGGAGGCCCCGAGGCTCAGGCCCCTGGCAACGGAAGGCTGAGCAAGCAGGCCCGGGCCCGGGCCCGGCTTTCGGGGCTGGCCCGGCCCCAGCGGCCGGCGCCAGGGAGGGGACCCCCGGAGGCTGAGGAGCGGGAGGCGTCGGCCTCCCCGGGGCCCGCCTCCCGGAGCTCCTCCTGGCGGTGCCGGAACGCGCCGACACGCGATCCCGGACAGGGCCCCGGGGGGGCGGCCCTGCGGCCCTCTGGTGCCCGAAGTGTGTTCGCCGGGCGTTTTCCGGCCAATTCTCACGAGCGTTCTGCCCAAATCGGGATCGATTTGGGCAGAACGCTCGTGAGAATTGGCCGGCGTTGGGCAGCCCCGGTCAGCGCCCAGGGCCGCGTGGAGCAGGGCCCTTTCTCGCTCGGGGCATGGCGCGGCCACCCGGAAAACGAGCCGCGACGATGGGGCGCGGCCGGCGGCCCCGGCGCCGGGGAGTTTTCCCCGAGCAGGGTGGATGGAGGCGCCGTGGCCGGGCGTCCGCCTCCGCCGTGGCGGGCGGCCGGGGCGCCCGTGGAGGGGGCTGGCCTCTGTGGGGGAACGGAGTGATCTCTCACTCCACGGCTGGGACGAAGCCGCGAAAGGTGCCGTGGTCGCCGGGACGGTCGGGGGGACTCGTGGCGCGGGACTCAGGGTTCCCCATGCGGAGGCCCCCAGGCTCAGGCCCCTGGCAACGGAAGGCTGAGCAAGCAGGCCCGGGCCCGGGCCCGGCTTTCGGGGCTGGCCCGGCCCCAGCGGCCGGCGCCAGGGAGGGGACCCCCGGAGGCTGAGGAGCGGGAGGCGTCGGCCTCCCCGGGGCCCGCCTCCCGGAGCTCCTCCTGGCGGTGCCGGAACGCGCCGACACGCGATCCCGGACAGGGCCCCGGGGGGGCGGCCCTGCGGCCCTCTGGTGCCCGAAGTGTGTTCGCCGGGCGTTTTCCGGCCAATTCTCACGAGCGTTCTGCCCAAATCGGGATCGATTTGGGCAGAACGCTCGTGAGAATTGGCCGGCGTTGGGCAGCCCCGGTCAGCGCCCAGGGCCGCGTGGAGCAGGGCCCTTTCTCGCTCGGGGCATGGCGCGGCCACCCGGAAAACGGGCCGCGACGATGGGGCGCGGCCGGCGGCCCCGGCGCCGGGGAGTTTTCCCCGAGCAGAGTGGATGGAGGCGCCGTGGCCGGGCGTCCGCCTCCGCCGTGGCGGGCGGCCGGGGCGCCCGTGGAGGGGGCTGGCCTCTGTGGGGGAACGGAGTGATCTCTCACTCCACGGCTGGGACGAAGCCGCGAAAGGTGCCGTGGTCGCCGGGACGGTCGGGGGGACTCGTGGCGCGGGACTCAGGGTTCCCCATGCGGAGGCCCCCAGGCTCAGGCCCCTGGCAACGGAAGGCTGAGCAAGCAGGCCCGGGCCCGGGCCCGGCTTTCGGGGCTGGCCCGGCCCCAGCGGCCGGCGCCAGGGTGGGGACCCCCGGAGGCTGAAGAGCGGGAGGCGTCGGCCTCCCCGGGGCCCGCCTCCCGGAGCTCCTCCTGGCGGTGCCGGAACGCGCCGACACGCGATCCCGGACAGGGCCCCGGGGGGGCGGCCCTGCGGCCCTCTGGTGCCCGAAGTGTGTTCGCCGGGCGTTTTCCGGCCAATTCTCACGAGCGTTCTGCCCAAATCGGGATCGATTTGGGCAGAACGCTCGTGAGAATTGGCCGGCGTTGGGCAGCCCTGGTCAGCGCCCAGGGCCGCGTGGAGCAGGGCCCTTTCTCGCTCGGGGCATGGCGCGGCCACCCGGAAAACGGGCCGCGACGATGGGGCGCGGCCGGCGGCCCCGGCGCCGGGGAGTTTTCCCCGAGCAGAGTGGATGGAGGCGCCGTGGCCGGGCGTCCGCCTCCGCCGTGGCGGGCGGCCGGGGCGCCCGTGGAGGGGGCTGGCCTCTGTGGGGGAACGGAGTGATATCTCACTCCACGGCTGGGACGAAGCCGCGAAAGGTGCCGTGGTCGCCGGGACGGTCGGGGGGACTCGTGGCGCGGGACTCAGGGTTCCCCATGCGGAGGCCCCCAGGCTCAGGCCCCTGGCAACGGAAGGCTGAGCAAGCAGGCCCGGGCCCGGGCCCGGCTTTCGGGGCTGGCCCGGCCCCAGCGGCCGGCGCCAGGGAGGGGACCCCCGGAGGCTGAGGAGCGGGTGGCGTCGGCCTCCCCGGGGCCCGCCTCCCGGAGCTCCTCCTGGCGGTGCCGGAACGCGACGAAACGCGATCCCGGAAAGGGCCCCGGGGGGGCGGCCCTGCGGCCCTCTGGTGCCCGACGTGTGTTCGCCGGGCGTTTTCCGGCCAATTCTCACGAGCGTTCTGCCCAAATCGGGATCGATTTGGGCAGAACGCTCGTGAGAATTGGCCGGCGTTGGGCAGCCCTGGTCAGCGCCCAGGGCCGCGTGGAGCAGGGCCCTTTCTCGCTCGGGGCATGGCGCGGCCACCCGGAAAACGGGCCGCGACGATGGGGCGCGGCCGGCGGCCCCGGCGCCGGGGAGTTTTCCCCGAGCAGAGTGGATGGAGGCGCCGTGGCCGGGCGTCCGCCTCCGCCGTGGCGGCGGCCGGGGCGCCCGTGGAGGGGGCTGGCCTCTGTGGGGGAACGGAGTGATCTCTCACTCCACGGCTGGGACGAAGCCGCGAAAGGTGCCGTGGTCGCCGGGACAGTCGGGGGGACTCGTGGCGCGGGACTCAGGGTTCCCCATGCGGAGGCCCCCAGGCTCAGGCCCCTGGCAACGGAAGGCTGAGCAAGCAGGCCCGGGCCCGGGCCCGGCTTTCGGGGCTGGCCCGGCCCCAGCGGCCGGCGCCAGGGAGGGGACCCCAGGAGGCTGAGGAGCGGGAGGCGTCGGCCTCCCCGGGGCCCGCCTCCCGGAGCTCCTCCTGGCGGTGCCGGAACGCGCCGACACGCGATCCCGGACAGGGCCCCGGGGGGCGGCCCTGCGGCCCTCTGGTGCCCGAAGTGTGTTCGCCGGGCGTTTTCCGGCCAATTCTCACGAGCGTTCTGCCCAAATCGGGATCGATTTGGGCAGAACGCTCGTGAGAATTGACCGGCGTTGGGCAGCCCTGGTCAGCGCCCAGGGCCGCGTGGAGCAGGGCCCTTTCTCGCTCGGGGCATGGCGCGGCCACCCGGAAAACGAGCCGCGACGATGGGGCGCGGCCGGCGGCCCCGGCGCCGGGGAGTTTTCCCCGAGCAGAGTGGATGGAGGCGCCATGGCCGGGCGTCCGCCTCCGCCGTGGCGGGCGGCCGGGGCGCCCGTGGAGGGGGCTGGCCTCTGTGGGGGAACGGAGTGATCTCTCACTCCACGGATGGGACGAAGCCGCGAAAGGTGCCGTGGTCGCCGGGACGGTCGGGGGGACTCGTGGCGCGGGACTCAGGGTTCCCCATGCGGAGTCCCCCAGGCTCAGGCCCCTGGCAACGGAAGGCTGAGGAAGCAGGCCCGGGCCCGGGCCCGGCTTTCGGGGCTGGCCCGGCCCCAGCGGCCGGCGCCAGGGAGGGGACCCCCGGAGGCTGAGGAGCGGGAGGCGTCGGCCTCCCCGGGGCCCGCCTCCCGGAGCTCCTCCTGGCGGTGCCGGAACGCGCCGACAAGCGATCCCGGACAGGGCCCCGGGGGGGCGGCCCTGCGGCCCTCTGGTGCCCGAAGTGTGTTCGCCGGGCGTTTTCCGGCCAATTCTCACGAGCGTTCTGCCCAAATCGGGATCGATTTGGGCAGAACGCTCGTGAGAATTGGCCGGCGTTGGGCAGCCCTGGTCAGCGCCCAGGGCCGCGTGGAGCAGGGCCCTTTCTCGCTCGGGGCATGGCGCGGCCACCCGGAAAACGGGCCGCGACGATGGGGCGCGGCCGGCGGCCCCGGCGCCGGGGAGTTTTCCCCGAGCAGAGTGGATGGAGGCGCCGTGGCCGGGCGTCCGCCTCCGCCGTGGCGGGCGGCCGGGGCGCCCGTGGAGGGGGCTGGCCTCTGTGGGGGAACGGAGTGATCTCTCACTCCACGGCTGGGACGAAGCCGCGAAAGGTGCCGTGGTCGCCGGGACGGTCGGGGGGACTCGTGGCGCGGGACTCAGGGTTCCCCATGCGGAGGCCCCCAGGCTCAGGCCCCTGGCAACGGAAGGCTGAGCAAGCAGGCCCGGGCCCGGGCCCGGCTTTCGGGGCTGGCCCGGCCCCAGCGGCCGGCGCCAGGGAGGGGACCCCCGGAGGCTGAGGAGCGGGAGGCGTCGGCCTCCCTGGGGCACGCCTCCCGGAGCTCCTCCTGGCGGTGCCGGAACGCGCCGACACGCGAACCCGGACAGGGCCCCGGGGGGCGGCCCTGCGGCCCTGTGGTGCCCGAAGTGTGTTCGCCGGGCGTTTTCCGGCCAATTCTCACGAGCGTTCTGCCCAAATCGGGATCGATTTGGGCAGAACGCTCGTGAGAATTGGCCGGCGTTGGGCAGCCCTGGTCAGCGCCCAGGGCCGCGTGGAGCAGGGCCCTTTCTCGCTCGGGGCATGGCGCGGCCACCCGGAAAACGGGCCGCGACGATGGGGCGCGGCCGGCGGCCCCGGCGCCGGGGAGTTTTCCCCGAGCAGAGTGGATGGAGGCGCCGTGGCCGGGCGTCCGCCTCCGCCGTGGCGGGCGGCCGGGGCGCCCGTGGAGGGGGCTGGCCTCTGTGGGGGAACGGAGTGATCTCTCACTCCACGGCTGGGACGAAGCCGCGCAAGGTGCCGTGGTCGCCGGGACGGTCGGGGGGACTCGTGGCGCGGGACTCAGGGTTCCCCATGCGGAGGCCCCCAGGCTCAGTCCCCTGGCAACGGAAGGCTGAGCAAGCAGGCCCGGGCCCGGGCCCGGCTTTCGGGGCTGGCCCGGCCCCAGCGGCCGGCGCCAGGGAGGGGACCCCCGGAGGCTGAGGAGCGGGAGGCGTCGGCCTCCCCGGGGCCCGCCTCCCGGAGCTCCTCCTGGCGGTGCCGGAACGCGCCGACACGCGATCCCGGACAGGGCCCCGGGGGGGCGGCCCTGCGGCCCTCTGGTGCCCGAAGTGTGTTCGCCGGGCGTTATCCGGCCAATTCTCACGAGCGTTCTGCCCAAATCGGGATCGATTTGGGCAGAACGCTCGTGAGAATTGGCCGGCGTTGGGCAGCCCCGGTCAGCTCCCAGGGCCGCGTGGAGCAGGGCCCTTTCTCGCTCGGGGCATGGCGCGGCCACCCGGAAAACGAGCCGCGACGATGGGGCGCAGCCGGCGGCCCCGGCGCCGGGGAGTTTTCCCCGAGCAGGGTGGATGGAGGCGCCGTGGCCGGGCGTCCGCCTCCGCCGTGGCGGGCGGCCGGGGCGCCCGTGGAGGGGGCTGGCCTCTGTGGGGGAACGGAGTGATCTCTCACTCCACGGCTGGGACGAAGCCGCGCAAGGTGCCGTGGTCGCCGGGACGGTCGGGGGGACTCGTGGCGCGGGACTCAGGGTTCCCCATGCGGAGGCCCCCAGGCTCAGGCCCCTGGCAACGGAAGGCTGAGCAAGCAGGCCCGGGCCCGGGCCCGGCTTTCGGGGCTGGCCCGGCCCCAGCGGCCGGCGCCAGGGAGGGGACCCCCGGAGGCTGAGGAGCGGGAGGCGTCGGCCTCCCCGGGGCCCGCCTCCCGGAGCTCCTCCTGGCGGTGCCGGAACGCGCCGACACGCGATCCCGGACAGGGCCCCGGTGGGGCGGCCCTGCGGCCCTGTGGTGCCCGAAGTGTGTTCGCCGGGCGTTTTCCGGCCAATTCTCACGAGCGTTCTGCCCAAATCGGGATCGATTTGGGCAGAACGCTCGTGAGAATTGGCCGGCGTTGGGCAGCCCCGGTCAGCGCCCAGGGCCGCGTGGAGCAGGGCCCTTTCTCGCTCGGGGCATGGCGCGGCCACCCGGAAAACGAGCCGCGACGATGGGGCGCGGCCGGCGGCCCTGGCGCCGGGGAGTTTTCCCCGAGCAGAGTGGATGGAGGCGCCGTGGCCGGGCGTCCGCCTCCGCCGTGGCGGGCGGCCGGGGCGCCCGTGGAGGGGGCTGGCCTCTGTGGGGGAACGGAGTGATCTCTCACTCCACGGCTGGGACGAAGCCGCGCAAGGTGCCGTGGTCGCCGGGACGGTCGGGGGGACTCGTGGCGCGGGACTCAGGGTTCCCCATGCGGAGGCCCCCAGGCTCAGGCCCCTGGCAACGGAAGGCTGAGCAAGCAGGCCCAGGCCCGGGCCCGGCTTTCGGGGCTGGCCCGGCCCCAGCGGCCGGCGCCAGGGAGGGGACCCCCGGAGGCTGAGGAGCGGGAGGCGTCGGCCTCCCCGGGGCCCGCCTCCCGGAGCTCCTCCTGGCGGTGCCGGAACGCGCCGACACGTGATCCCGGACAGGGCCCCGGGGGGGCGGCCCTGCGGCCCTCTGGTGCCCGAAGTGTGTTCGCCGGGCGTTTTCCGGCCAATTCTCACGAGCGTTCTGCCCAAATCGGGATCGATTTGGGCAGAACGCTCGTGAGAATTGGCCGGCGTTGGGCAGCCCTGGTCAGCGCCCAGGGCCGCGTGGAGCAGGGCCCTTTCTCGCTCGGGGCATGGCGCGGCCACCCGGAAAACGAGCCGCGACGATGGGGCGCGGCCGGCGGCCCCGGCGCCGGGGAGTTTTCCCCGAGCAGAGTGGATGGAGGCGCCGTGGCCGGGCGTCCGCCTCCGCCGTGGCGGGCGGCCGGGGCGCCCGTGGAGGGGGCTGGCCTCTGTGGGGGAACGGAGTGATCTCTCACTCCACGGCTGGGACGAAGCCGCGAAAGGTGCCGTGGTCGCCGGGACGGTCGGGGGGACTCGTGGCGCGGGACTCAGGGTTCCCCATGCGGAGGCCCCCAGGCTCAGGCCCCTGGCAACGGAAGGCTGAGCAAGCAGGCCCGGGCCCGGGCCCGGGTTTCGGGGCTGGCCCGGCCCCAGCGGCCGGCGCCAGGGAGGGGACCCCCGGAGGCTGAGGAGCGGGAGGCGTCGGCCTCCCCTGGGCCCGCCTCCCGGAGCTCCTCCTGGCGGTGCCGGAAGGCGCCGACACGCGATCCCGGACAGGGCCCCAGGGGGGCGGCCCTGCGGCCCTCTGGTGCCCGAAGTGTGTTCGCCGGGCGTTTTCCGGCCAATTCTCACGAGCGTTCTGCCCAAATCGGGATCGATTTGGGCAGAACGCTCGTGAGAATTGGCCGGCGTTGGGCAGCCCTGGTCAGCGCCCAGGGCCGCGTGGAGCAGGGCCCTTTCTCGCTCGGGGCATGGCGCGGCCACCCGGAAAACGGGCCGCGACGATGGGGCGCGGCCGGCGGCCCCGGCGCCGGGGAGTTTTCCCCGAGCAGAGTGGATGGAGGCGCCGTGGCCGGGCGTCCGCCTCCGCCGTGGCGGGCGGCCGGGGCGCCCGTGGAGGGGGCTGGCCTCTGTGGGGGAACGGAGTGATCTCTCACTCCACGGCTGGGACGAAGCCGCGAAAGGTGCCGTGGTCGCCGGGACGGTCGGGGGGACTCGTGGCGCTGGACTCAGGGTTCCCCATGCGGAGGCCCCCAGGCTCAGGCCCCTGGCAACGGAAGGCTGAGCAAGCAGGCCCGGGCCCGGGCCCGGCTTTCGGGGCTGGCCCGGCCCCAGCGGCCGGCGCCAGGGAGGGGACCCCAGGAGGCTGAGGAGCGGGAGGCGTCGGCCTCCCCGGGGCCCGCCTCCCGGAGCTCCTCCTGGCGGTGCCGGAACGCGCCGACACGCGATCCCGGACAGGGCCCCGGGGGGCGGCCCTGCGGCCCTCTGGTGCCCGAAGTGTGTTCGCCGGGCGTTTTCCGGCCAATTCTCACGAGCGTTCTGCCCAAATCGGGATCGATTTGGGCAGAACGCTCGTGAGAATTGGCCGGCGTTGGGCAGCCCTGGTCAGCGCCCAGGGCCGCGTGGAGCAGGGCCCTTTCTCGCTCGGGGCATGGCGCGGCCACCCGGAAAACGAGCCGCGACGATGGGGCGCGGCCGGCGGCCCCGGCGCCGGGGAGTTTTCCCCGAGCAGAGTGGATGGAGGCGCCATGGCCGGGCGTCCGCCTCCGCCGTGGCGGGCGGCCGGGGCGCCCGTGGAGGGGGCTGGCCTCTGTGGGGGAACGGAGTGATCTCTCACTCCACGGATGGGACGAAGCCGCGAAAGGTGCCGTGGTCGCCGGGACGGTCGGGGGGACTCGTGGCGCGGGACTCAGGGTTCCCCATGCGGAGTCCCCCAGGCTCAGGCCCCTGGCAACGGAAGGCTGAGGAAGCAGGCCCGGGCCCGGGCCCGGCTTTCGGGGCTGGCCCGGCCCCAGCGGCCGGCGCCAGGGAGGGGACCCCCGGAGGCTGAGGAGCGGGAGGCGTCGGCCTCCCCGGGGCCCGCCTCCCGGAGCTCCTCCTGGCGGTGCCGGAACGCGCCGACAAGCGATCCCGGACAGGGCCCCGGGGGGTCGGCCCTGCGGCCCTCTGGTGCCCGAAGTGTGTTCGCCGGGCGTTTTCCGGCCAATTCTCACGAGCGTTCTGCCCAAATCGGGATCGATTTGGGCAGAACGCTCGTGAGAATTGGCCGGCGTTGGGCAGCCCTGGTCAGCGCCCAGGGCCGCGTGGAGCAGGGCCCTTTCTCGCTCGGGGCATGGCGCGGCCACCTGGAAAACGAGCCGCGACGATGGGGCGCGGCCGGCGGCCCCGGCGCCGGGGAGTTTTCCCCGAGCAGAGTGGATGGAGGCGCCGTGGCCGGGCGTCCGCCTCCGCCGTGGCGGGCGGCCGGGGCGCCCGTGGAGGGGGCTGGCCTCTGTGGGGGAACGGAGTGATCTCTCACTCCACGGCTGGGACGAAGCCGCGAAAGGTGCCGTGGTCGCCGGGACGGTCGGGGGGACTCGTGGCGCGGGACTCAGGGTTCCCCATGCGGAGGCCCCCAGGCTCAGGCCCCTGGCAACGGAAGGCTGAGCAAGCAGGCCCGGGCCCGGGCCCGGCTTTCGGGGCTGGCCCGGCCCCAGCGGCCGGCACCAGGGAGGGGACCCCCGGAGGCTGAGGAGCGGGAGGCGTCGGCCTCCCCGGGGCCCGCCTCCCGGAGCTCCTCCTGGCGGTGCTGGAACGCGCCGACACGCGATCCCGGACAGGGCCCCGGGGGGGCGGCCCTGCGGCCCTGTGGTGCCCGAAGTGTGTTCGCCGGGCGTTTTCCGGCCAATTCTCACGAGCGTTCTGCCCAAATCGGGATCGATTTGGGCAGAACGCTCGTGAGAATTGGCCGGCGTTGGGCAGCCCTGGTCAGCGCCCAGGGCCGCGTGGAGCAGGGCCCTTTCTCGCTCGGGGCATGGCGCGGCCACCCGGAAAACGAGCCGCGACGATGGGGCGCGGCCGGCGGCCCCGGCGCCGGGGAGTTTTCCCCGAGCAGAGTGGATGGAGGCGCCGTGGCCGGGCGTCCGCCTCCGCCGTGGCGGGCGGCCGGGGCGCCCGTGGAGGGGGCTGGCCTCTGTGGGGGAACGGAGTGATCTCTCACTCCACGGCTGGGACGAAGCCGCGAAAGGTGCCGTGGTCGCCGGGACGGTCGGGGGGACTCGTGGCGCGGGACTCAGGGTTCCCCATGCGGAGGCCCCCAGGCTCAGGCCCCTGGCAACGGAAGGCTGAGCAAGCAGGCCCGGGCCCGGGCCCGGCTTTCGGGGCTGGCCCGGCCCCAGCGGCCGGCGCCAGGGAGGGGACCCCCGGAGGCTGAGGAGCGGGAGGCGTCGGCCTCCCCGGGGCCCGCCTCCCGGAGCTCCTCCTGGCGGTGCCGGAAGGCGCCGACACGCGATCCCGGACAGGGCCCCGGGGGGCGGCCCTGCGGCCCTCTGGTGCCCGAAGTGTGTTCGCCGGGCGTTTTCCGGCCAATTCTCACGAGCGTTCTGCCCAAATCGGGATCGATTTGGGCAGAACGCTCGTGAGAATTGGCCGGCGTTGGGCAGCCCTGGTCAGCGCCCAGGGCCGCGTGGAGCAGGGCCCTTTCTCGCTCGGGGCATGGCGCGGCCACCCGGAAAACGGGCCGCGACGATGGGGCGCGGCCGGCGGCCCCGGCGCCGGGGAGTTTTCCCCGAGCAGAGTGGATGGAGGCGCCGTGGCCGGGCGTCCGCCTCCGCCGTGGCGGGCGGCCGGGGCGCCCGTGGAGGGGGCTGGCCTCTGTGGGGGAACGGAGTGATCTCTCACTCCACGGCTGGGACGAAGCCGCGAAAGGTGCCGTGGTCGCCGGGACGGTCGGGGGGACTCGTGGCGCGGGACTCAGGGTTCCCCATGCGGAGGCCCCCAGGCTCAGGCCCCTGGCAACGGAAGGCTGAGCAAGCAGGCCCGGGCCCGGGCCCGGCTTTCGGGGCTGGCCCGGCCCCAGCGGCCGGCGCCAGGGAGGGGACCCCAGGAGGCTGAGGAGCGGGAGGCGTCGGCCTCCCCGGGGCCCGCCTCCCGGAGCTCCTCCTGGCGGTGCCGGAACGCGCCGACACGCGATCCCGGACAGGGCCCCGGGGGGCTGCCCTGCGGCCCTCTGGTGCCCGAAGTGTGTTCGCCGGGCGTTTTCCGGCCAATTCTCACGAGCGTTCTGCCCAAATCGGGATCGATTTGGGCAGAACGCTCGTGAGAATTGGCCGGCGTTGGGCAGCCCTGGTCAGCGCCCAGGGCCGCGTGGAGCAGGGCCCTTTCTCGCTCGGGGCATGGCGCGGCCACCCGGAAAACGAGCCGCGACGATGGGGCGCGGCCGGCGGCCCCGGCGCCGGGGAGTTTTCCCCGAGCAGAGTGGATGCAGGCGCCATGGCCGGGCGTCCGCCTCCGCCGTGGCGGGCGGCCGGGGCGCCCGTGGAGGGGGCTGGCCTCTGTGGGGGAACGGAGTGATCTCTCACTCCACGGATGGGACGAAGCCGCGAAAGGTGCCGTGGTCGCCGGGACGGTCGGGGGGACTCGTGGCGCGGGACTCAGGGTTCCCCATGCGGAGTCCCCCAGGCTCAGGCCCCTGGCAACGGAAGGCTGAGGAAGCAGGCCCGGGCCCGGGCCCGGCTTTCGGGGCTGGCCCGGCCCCAGCGGCCGGCGCCAGGGAGGGGACCCCCGGAGGCTGAGGAGCGGGAGGCGTCGGCCTCCCCGGGGCCCGCCTCCCGGAGCTCCTCCTGGCGGTGCCGGAACGCGCCGACAAGCGATCCCGGACAGGGCCCCGGGGGGGCGGCCCTGCGGCCCTCTGGTGCCCGAAGTGTGTTCGCCGGGCGTTTTCCGGCCAATTCTCACGAGCGTTCTGCCCAAATCGGGATCGATTTGGGCAGAACGCTCGTGAGAATTGGCCGGCGTTGGGCAGCCCTGGTCAGCGCCCAGGGCCGCGTGGAGCAGGGCCCTTTCTCGCTCGGGGCATGGCGCGGCCACCCGGAAAACGAGCCGCGACGATGGGGCGCGGCCGGCGGCCCCGGCGCCGGGGAGTTTTCCCCGAGCAGAGTGGATGGAGGCGCCGTGGCCGGGCGTCCGCCTCCGCCGTGGCGGGCGGCCGGGGCGCCCGTGGAGGGGGCTGGCCTCTGTGGGGGAACGGAGTGATCTCTCACTCCACGGCTGGGACGAAGCCGTGAAAGGTGCCGTGGTCGCCGGGACGGTCGGGGGGACTCGTGGCGCGGGACTCAGGGTTCCCCATGCGGAGGCCCCCAGGCTCAGGCCCCTGGCAACGGAAGGCTGAGCAAGCAGGCCCGGGCCCGGGCCCGGCTTTCGGGGCTGGCCCGGCCCCAGCGGCCGGCACCAGGGAGGGGACCCCCGGAGGCTGAGGAGCGGGAGGCGTCGGCCTCCCCGGGGCCCGCCTCCCGGAGCTCCTCCTGGCGGTGCTGGAACGCGCCGACACGAGATCCCGGACAGGGCCCCGGGGGGGCGGCCCTGCGGCCCTGTGGTGCCCGAAGTGTGTTCGCCGGGCGTTTTCCGGCCAATTCTCACGAGCGTTCTGCCCAAATCGGGATCGATTTGGGCAGAACGCTCGTGAGAATTGGCCGGCGTTGGGCAGCCCTGGTCAGCGCCCAGGGCCGCGTGGAGCAGGGCCCTTTCTCGCTCGGGGCATGGCGCGGCCACCCGGAAAACGAGCCGCGACGATGGGGCGCGGCCGGCGGCCCCGGCGCCGGGGAGTTTTCCCCGAGCAGAGTGGATGGAGGCGCCGTGGCCGGGCGTCCGCCTCCGCCGTGGCGGGCGGCCGGGGCGCCCGTGGAGGGGGCTGGCCTCTGTGGGGGAACGGAGTGATCTCTCACTCCACGGCTGGGACGAAGCCGCGAAAGGTGCCGTGGTCGCCGGGACGGTCGGGGGGACTCGTGGCGCGGGACTCAGGGTTCCCCATGCGGAGGCCCCCAGGCTCAGGCCCCTGGCAACGGAAGGCTGAGCAAGCAGGCCCGGGCCCGGGCCCGGCTTTCGGGGCTGGCCCGGCCCCAGCGGCCGGCGCCAGGGAGGGGACCCCCGGAGGCTGAGGGGCGGGAGGCGTCGGCCTCCCCGGGGCCCGCCTCCCGGAGCTCCTCCTGGCGGTGCCGGAACGCGACGACACGCGATCCCGGACAGGGCCCCGGGGGAGCGGCCCTGCGGCCCTCTGGTGCCCGAAGTGTGTTCGCCGGGCGTTTTCCGGCCAATTCTCACGAGCGTTCTGCCCAAATCGGGATCGATTTGGGCAGAACGCTCGTGAGAATTGGCCGGCGTTGGGCAGCCCTGGTCAGCGCCCAGGGCCGCGTGGAGCAGGGCCCTTTCTCGCTCGGGGCATGGCGCGGCCACCCGGAAAACGAGCCGCGACGATGGGGCGCGGCCGGCGGCCCCGGCGCCGGGGAGTTTTCCCCGAGCAGAGTGGATGGAGGCGCCGTGGCCGGGCGTCCGCCTCCGCCGTGGCGGGCGGCCGGGGCGCCCGTGGAGGGGGCTGGCCTCTGTGGGGGAACGGAGTGATCTCTCACTCCACGGCTGGGACGAAGCCGCGAAAGGTGCCGTGGTCGCCGGGACGGTCGGGGGGACTCGTGGCGCGGGACTCAGGGTTCCCCATGCGGAGGCCCCCAGGCTCAGGCCCCTGGCAACGGAAGGCTGAGCAAGCAGGCCTGGGCCCGGGCCCGGCTTTCGGGGCTGGCCCGGCCCCGGCTGCCATCTCCGGGGAGGGGACCCCCCGGAGGCTGAGGAGCGGGAGGCGTCGGCCTCCCCGGGGCCTGCCTCCCGGAGCTCCTCCTGGCGGTGCCGGAACGCGACGACACGCGATCCCGGACAGGGCCCCGGGGGGGCGGCCCGGCGGCCCTGTGGTGCCCGAAGCGTGTCCGCCGGGTGTTTTCCGACCAATTCTCACGAGCGTTCTGCCCAAATCGATCCCGATTTGGGCAGAACGCTCGTGAGAATTGGCCGGCGTTGGTCAGCCCTGGTCAGCGCCCAGGGCCGCGTGGAGCAGGGCCCTTTCTCGCTCGGGGCATGGCGCGGCCACCCGGGAAAACGAGCCGCGACGATGGGGGCGCGGCCGGCGGCCCCGGCGCCGGGGAGTTTTCCCCGAGCAGAGTGGATGGAGGCGCCGTGGCCGGGCGTCCGCCTCCGCCGTGGCGGGCGGCCGGGGCGCCCGTGGAGGGGGCTGGCCTCTGTGGGTGAACGGAGTGATCTCTCACTCCACGGCTGGGACGAAGCCGCGAAAGGTGCCGTGGTCGCCGGGACGGTCGGGGGGACTCGTGGCGCGGGACTCAGGGTTCCCCATGCGGAGGCCCCCAGGCTTAGGCCCCTGGCAACGGAAGGCTGAGCAAGCAGGCCCGGGCCCGGGCCCGGGTTTCGGGGCTGGCCCGGCCCCAGCGGCCGGCGCCAGGGAGGGGACCCCAGAGGCTGAGGAGCGGGAGGCGTCGGCCTCCCCGGGGCCCGCCTCCCGGAACTCCTCCGGGCGGTGCCGGAACGCGACGACACGTGATTCTGGACAGGGCCCCGGGGGGGCGGCCCTGCGGCCCTCTGGCGCCCGAAGTGTGTTCGCCGGGCGTTTTCCGGCCAATTCTCACGAGCGTTCTGCTTAAATCGGGATCGATTTGGGCAGAACGCTCGTGAGAATTGGCCGGCGTTGGGCAGCCCTGGTCAGCGCCCAGGGCCGCGTGGAGCAGGGCCCTTTCTCGCTCGGGGCATGGCGCGGCCACCCGGAAAACGAGCCGCGACGATGGGGCGCGGCCGGCGGCCCCGGCGCCGGGGAGTTTTCCCCGAGCAGAGTGGAGGGAGGCGCCGTGGCCGGGCGTCCGCCTCCGCCGTGGCGGGCGGCCGGGGCGCCCGTGGAGGGGGCTGGCCTCTGTGGGGGAACGGAGTGATCTCTCACTCCACGGCTGGGACGAAGCCGCGCAAGGTGCCGTGGTCGCCGGGACGGTCGGGGGGACTCGTGGCGCGGGACTCAGGGTTCCCCATGCGGAGGCCCCCAGGCTCAGGCCCCTGGCAACGGAAGGCTGAGCAAGCAGGCCCGGGCCCGGGCCCGGCTTTCGGGGCTGGCCCGGCCCCAGCGGCCGGCGCCAGGGAGGGGACCCCCGGAGGCTGAGGAGCGGGAGGCGTCGGCCTCCCCGGGGCCCGCCTCCCGGAGCTCCTCCTGGCGGTGCCGGAACGCGCCGACACGCGATCCCGGACAGGGCCCCGGGGGGGCGGCCCTGCGGCCCTCTGGTGCCCGAAGTGTGTTCGCCGGGCGTTTTCCGGCCAATTCTCACGAGCGTTCTGCCCAAATCGGGATCGATTTGGGCAGAACGCTCGTGAGAATTGGCCGGCGTTGGGCAGCCCCGTTCAGCGCCCAGGGCCGCGTGGAGCAGGGCACTTTCTCGCTCGGGGCATGGCGCGGCCACCCGGAAAACGAGCCGCGACGATGGGGCGCGGCCGGCGGCCCCGGCGCCGGGGAGTTTTCCCCGAGCAGGGTGGATGGAGGCGCCGTGGCCGGGCGTCCGCCTCCGCCGTGGCGGGCGGCCGGGGCGCCCGTGGAGGGGGCTGGCCTCTGTGGGGGAACGGAGTGATCTCTCACTCCACGGCTGGGACGAAGCCGCGAAAGGTGCCGTGGTCGCCGGGACGGTCGGGGGGACTCGTGGCGCGGGACTCAGGGTTCCCCATGCGGAGGCCCCCAGGCTCAGGCCCCTGGCAACGGAAGGCTGAGCAAGCAGGCCCGGGCCCGGGCCCGGCTTTCGGGGCTGGCCCGGCCCCAGCGGCCGGCGCCAGGGAGGGGACCCCCGGAGGCTGAGGAGCGGGAGGCGTCGGCCTCCCCGGGGCCCGCCTCCCGGAGCTCCTCCTGGCGGTGCCGGAACGCGCCGACACGCGATCCCGGACAGGGCCCCGGGGGGGCGGCCCTGCGGCCCTCTGGTGCCCGAAGTGTGTTCGCCGGGCGTTTTCCGGCCAATTCTCACGAGCGTTCTGCCCAAATCGGGATCGATTTGGGCAGAACGCTCGTGAGAATTGGCCGGCGTTGGGCAGCCCCGGTCAGCGCCCAGGGCCGCGTGGAGCAGGGCCCTTTCTCGCTCAGGGCATGGCGCGGCCACCCGGAAAACGGGCCGCGACGATGGGGCGCGGCCGGCGGCCCCGGCGCCGGGGAGTTTTCCCCGAGCAGAGTGGATGGAGGCGCCGTGGCCGGGCGTCCGCCTCCGCCGTGGCGGGCGGCCGGGGCGCCCGTGGAGGGGGCTGGCCTCTGTGGGGGAACGGAGTGATCTCTCACTCCACGGCTGGGACGAAGCCGCGAAAGGTGCCGTGGTCGCCGGGACGGTCGGGGGGACTCGTGGCGCGGGACTCAGGGTTCCCCATGCGGAGGCCCCCAGGCTCAGGCCCCTGGCAACGGAAGGCTGAGCAAGCAGGCCCGGGCCCGGGCCCGGCTTTCGGGGCTGGCCCGGCCCCAGCGGCCGGCGCCAGGGAGGGGACCCCCGGAGGCTGAGGAGCGGGAGGCGTCGGCCTCCCCGGGGCCCGCCTCCCGGAGCTCCTCCTGGCGGTGCCGGAACGCGCCGACACGCGATCCCGGACAGGGCCCCGGGGGGGGCGGCCCTGCGGCCCTCTGGTGCCCGAAGTGTGTTCGCCGGGCGTTTTCCGGCCAATTCTCACGAGCGTTCTGCCCAAATCGGGATCGATTTGGGCAGAACGCTCGTGAGAATTGGCCGGCGTTGGGCAGCCCTGGTCAGCGCCCAGGGCCGCGTGGAGCAGGGCCCTTTCTCGCTCGGGGCATGGCGCGGCCACCCGGAAAACGGGCCGCGACGATGGGGCGCGGCCGGCGGCCCCGGCGCCGGGGAGTTTTCCCCGAGCAGAGTGGATGGAGGCGCCGTGGCCGGGCGTCCGCCTCCGCCGTGGCGGGCGGCCAGGGCGCCCGTGGAGGGGGCTGGCCTCTGTGGGGGAACGGAGTGATCTCTCACTCCACGGCTGGGACGAAGCCGCGAAAGGTGCCGTGGTCGCCGGGACGGTCGGGGGGACTCGTGGCGCGGGACTCAGGGTTCCCCATGCGGAGGCCCCCAGGCTCAGGCCCCTGGCAACGGAAGGCTGAGCAAGCAGGCCCGGGCCTGGGCCCGGCTTTCGGGGCTGGCCCGGCCCCAGCGGCCGGCGCCAGGGAGGGGACCCCCGGAGGCTGAGGAGCGGGTGGCGTCGGCCTCCCCGGGGCCCGCCTCCCGGAGCTCCTCCTGGCGGTGCCGGAACGCGACGACACGCGATCCCGGAAAGGGCCCCGGGGGGGCGGCCCTGCGGCCCTCTGGTGCCCGAAGTGTGTTCGCCGGGCGTTTTCCGGCCAATTCTCACGAGCGTTCTGCCCAAATCGATCCCGATTTGGGCAGAACGCTCGTGAGAATTGGCCGGCGTTGGGCAGCCCTGGTCAGCGCCCAGGGCCGCGTGGAGCAGGGCCCTTTCTCGCTCGGGGCATGGCGCGGCCACCCGGAAAACGGGCCGCGACGATGGGGCGCGGCCGGCGGCCCCGGCGCCGGGGAGTTTTCCCCGAGCAGAGTGGATGGAGGCGCCGTGGCCGGGCGTCCGCCTCCGCCGTGGCGGGCGGCCGGGGCGCCCGTGGAGGGGGCTGGCCTCTGTGGGGGAACGGAGTGATCTCTCACTCCACGGCTGGGACGAAGCCGCGAAAGGTGCCGTGGTCGCCGGGACAGTCGGGGGGACTCGTGGCGCGGGACTCAGGGTTCCCCATGCGGAGGCCCCCAGGCTCAGGCCCCTGGCAACGGAAGGCTGAGCAAGCAGGCCCGGGCGCGGGCCCGGCTTTCGGGGCTGGCCCGGCCCCAGCGGCCGGCGCCAGGGAGGGGACCCCAGGAGGCTGAGGAGCGGGAGGCGTCGGCCTCCCCGGGGCCCGCCTCCCGGAGCTCCTCCTGGAGGTGCCGGAACGCGCCGACACGCGATCCCGGACAGGGCCCCGGGGGGCGGCCCTGCGGCCCTCTGGTGCCCGAAGTGTGTTCGCCGGGCGTTTTCCGGCCAATTCTCACGAGCGTTCTGCCCAAATCGGGATCGATTTGGGCAGAACGCTCGTGAGAATTGGCCGGCGTTGGGCAGCCCTGGTCAGCGCCCAGGGCCGCGTGGAGCAGGGCCCTTTCTCGCTCGGGGCATGGCGCGGCCACCCGGAAAACGAGCCGCGACGATGGGGCGCGGTCGGCGGCCCCGGCGCCGGGGAGTTTTCCCCGAGCAGAGTGGATGGAGGCGCCGTGGCCGGGCGTCCGCCTCCGCCGTGGCGGGCGGCCGGGGCGCCCGTGGAGGGGGCTGGCCTCTGTGGGGGAACGGAGTGATCTCTCACTCCACGGATGGGACGAAGCCGCGAAAGGTGCCGTGGTCGCCGGGACGGTCGGGGGGACTCGTGGCGCGGGACTCAGGGTTCCCCATGCGGAGTCCCCCAGGCTCAGGCCCCTGGCAACGGAAGGCTGAGGAAGCAGGCCCGGGCCCGGGCCCGGCTTTCGGGGCTGGCCCGGCCCCAGCGGCCGGCGCCAGGGAGGGGACCCCCGGAGGCTGAGGAGCGGGAGGCGTCGGCCTCCCCGGGGCCCGCCTCCCGGAGCTCCTCCTGGCGGTGCCGGAACGCGCCGACAAGCGATCCCGGACAGGGCCCCGGGGGGGCGGCCCTGCGGCCCTCTGGTGCCCGAAGTGTGTTCGCCGGGCGTTTTCCGGCCAATTCTCACGAGCGTTCTGCCCAAATCGGGATCGATTTGGGCAGAACGCTCGTGAGAATTGGCCGGCGTTGAGCAGCCCTGGTCAGCGCCCAGGGCCTCGTGGAGCAGGGCCCTTTCTCGCTCGGGGCATGGCGCGGCCACCCGGAAAACGGGCCGCGACGATGGGGCGCGGCCGGCGGCCCAGGCGCCGGGGAGTTTTCCCCCGAGCAGAGTGGATGGAGGCGCCGTGGCCGGGCGTCCGCCTCCGCCGTGGCGGGCGGCCGGGGCGCCCGTGGAGGGGGCTGGCCTCTGTGGGGGAACGGAGTGATCTCTCACTCCACGGCTGGGACGAAGCCGCGAAAGGTGCCGTGGTCGCCGGGACGGTCGGGGGGACTCGTGGCGCGGGACTCAGGGTTCCCCATGCGGAGGCCCCCAGGCTCAGGCCCCTGGCAACGGAAGGCTGAGCAAGCAGGCCCGGGCCCGGGCCCGGCTTTCGGGGCTGGCCCGGCCCCAGCGGCCGGCGCCAGGGAGGGGACCCCCGGAGGCTGAGGGGCGGGAGGCGTCGGCCTCCCCGGGGCCCGCCTCCCGGAGCTCCTCCTGGCGGTGCCGGAACGCGCCGACACGCGATCCCGGACAGGGCCCCGGGGGGGCGGCCCTGCGGCCCTCTGGTGCCCGAAGTGTGTTCGCCGGGCGTTTTCCGGCCAATTCTCACGAGCGTTCTGCCCAAATCGGGATCGATTTGGGCAGAACGCTCGTGAGAATTGGCCGGCGTTGGGCAGCCCTGGTCAGCGCCCAGGGCCGCGTGGAGCAGGGCCCTTTCTCGCTCGGGGCATGGCGCGGCCACCCGGAAAACGAGCCGCGACGATGGGGCGCGGCCGGCGGCCCCGGCGCCGGGGAGTTTTCCCCGAGCAGAGTGGATGGAGGCGCCGTGGCCGGGCGTCCGCCTCCGCCGTGGCGGGCGGCCGGGTCGCCCGTGGAGGGGGCTGGCCTCTGTGGGGGAACGGAGTGATCTCTCACTCCACGGCTGGGACGAAGCCGCGAAAGGTGCCGTGGTCGCCGGGACGGTCGGGGGGACTCGTGGCGCGGGACTCAGAGTTCCCCATGCGGAGGCCCCCAGGCTCAGGCCCCTGGCAACGGAAGGCTGAGCAAGCAGGCCCGGGCCCGGGCCCGGCTTTCGGGGCTGGCCCGGCCCCAGCGGCCGGCGCCTGGGAGGGGACCCCCGGAGGCTGAGGAGCGGGAGGCGTCGGCCTCCCCGGGGCCCGCCTCCCGGAGCTCCTCCTGGCGGTGCCGGAAGGCGCCGACACGCGATCCCGGACAGGGCCCCGGGGGGGCGGCCCTGCGGCCCTCTGGTGCCCGAAGTGTGTTCGCCGGGCGTTTTCCGGCCAATTCTCACGAGCGTTCTGCCCAAATCGGGATCGATTTGGGCAGAACGCTCGTGAGAATTGGCCGGCGTTGGGCAGCCCTGGTCAGCGCCCAGGGCCGCGTGGAGCAGGGCCCTTTCTCCCTCGGGGCATGGCGCGGCCACCCGGAAAACGGGCCGCGACGATGGGGCGCGGCCGGCGGCCCCGGCGCCGGGGAGTTTTCCCCGAGCAGAGTGGATGGAGGCGCCGTGGCCGGGCGTCCGCCTCCGCCGTGGCGGGCGGCCGGGGCGCCCGTGGAGGGGGCTGGCCTCTGTGGGGGAACGGAGTGATCTCTCACTCCACGGCTGGGACGAAGCCGCGAAAGGTGCCGTGGTCGCCGGGACGGTCGGGGGGACTCGTGGCGCGGGACTCAGGGTTCCCCATGCGGAGGCCCCCAGGCTCAGGCCCCTGGCAACGGAAGGCTGAGCAAGCAGGCCCGGGCCCGGGCCCGGCTTTCGGGGCTGGCCCGGCCCCAGCGGCCGGCGCCAGGGAGGGGACCCCCGGAGGCTGAGGAGCGGGAGGCGTCGGCCTCCCTGGGGCACGCCTCCCGGAGCTCCTCCTGGCGGTGTCGGAACGCGCCGACACGCGATCCCGGACAGGGCCCCGGGGGGCGGCCCTGCGGCCCTGTGGTGCCCGAAGTGTGTTCGCCGGGCGTTTTCCGGCCAATTCTCACGAGCGTTCTGCCCAAATCGGGATCGATTTGGGCAGAACGCTCGTGAGAATTGGCCGGCGTTGGGCAGCCCTGGTCAGCGCCCAGGGCCGCGTGGAGCAGGGCCCTTTCTCGCTCGGGGCATGGCGCGGCCACCCGGAAAACGAGCCGCGACGATGGGGCGCGGCCGGCGGCCCCGGCGCCGGGGAGTTTTCCCCGAGCAGAGTGGAGGGAGGCGCCGTGGCCGGGCGTATGCCTCCGCCATGGCGGGCGGCCGGGGCGCCCGTGGAGGGGGCTGGCCTCTGTGGGGGAACGGAGTGATCTCTCACTCCACGGCTGGGACGAAGCCGCGAAAGGTGCCGTGGTCGCCGGGACGGTCGGGGGGACTCGTGGCGCGGGACTCAGGGTTCCCCATGCGGAGGCCCCCAGGCTCAGGCCCC
>NW_025721492.1:0-45580 GCF_922984935.1 Meles meles
TGTTCCCAGTTCAGGAATGGACTTCGAACAAGGGCAGACTAGAAGCCAGTTGGATACGCTGAGTTCAGGGCACGGCCAGTCCCTTAGGCTCCCAAAACGGATCAACGCTCTGAAGGCGAAGAGGCCTACGGGGTCCTGGGTTCCCAGTTCAGGAAAGGACTTAGAAACAAGGGCAGACTGGAAGCCCTTTGGATACTCGGATTGAGGTGCACGTCCAGTCCCTTAGGCTTCCAAAACGTATATTCGCGCTTGAGGTTAAGTCTCCTTAGTGGCAGTGTGTTCCCAGTTAAGGAAAGACCTTCGAACAAGGGCGGACGAGAAGCTTGTGGCATACTCTGAGGGAGGGGCCCACAAGACGCTTAGGCTTCCAAACGTAAACGCGGTCTGAAAGTGAAGGTGCGCCAAGGGCAGTTGGTGCCCAGGGGCGGAAAGAAGTTGGGACTACAGGCGCACTAACAGCAAGTTGCCGACGGAAAAGTCCGTGCAGGCCAAGACCCTTGGGCTCCCCAACCTTAAACTCGATCTTTAGTGCAGATTCATAGGTGGCTGAGTGTTGGCCGTTCAGGAGAGAACTTCGAACAAAGGCGGACCATAAGCACGTTGGAAGCTCTAAGTATAATGCCGACGAAGGCCCTTCGGGTTCCAAAGCGTATGAAGGCTCTTCCTGCGAGGAGGCCTCTTCTGCCGTGTGTTCCGAGTTCGGGAAAGAACTCAGAACAAGGGCAGACGAGAAACCCGTTCGATCCTCGGAGTTAAGTGCACGTCCAGTCCCTTAGGCTTCCCAAAGCTAGAAACGCTCTGAAGGCGAACAGGCCTCTGCGGCCGTGTGTGCCCAGTTCAGGAAAGGACTCAGAACAAGGGCAGCCCGGAAGCCCGCTGGACACTCGATTGACGTGCACGTCCAGTCCCTGACGCTTCCAAAACGCATAATCGCACGTAAGGTGGATTCTACTCAGTGGCAGGGTGTTCCCAGTTCAGGAAAGAACTTAGACCACGCCGCGGACTAGAAGCTTGTTGGATCCTCTGAGTTCGGGGCCCACAGGGAGGCTTATGCTTCCAAAACGCCAAAGCGATCTGAGAGGGAAGGTTCACAATGGCAGTTTGCTCCCGGTCGTGCCAAGATGTTAGAACCCGCGTGCACGATGGCGAGCTGCATGCTCCACGCTAAGTGCAGGGCAAGACCCTTATGCTTCCAAAACGGAAGCTCGATCTTTAGTGAAGATTCATATGTGGCGGTGTGTTCCCCCTTGTGGAAAGAAGTTAGAACCTGGGCGCCACGATAGGCCCGTGGAATCCTCGAAGGTAAGTGCACGCAAGTCCCCTCGGCTCCCAAAACGTGTAATCGCTCTTGCGGTTAAGTCCCATAAGGGCCGTGAGTTCCCAGGTGAGGAAAGATCTTAGAACAAGGGCAGACTAGAAACATGTGGGACACGCGGGGTTAAATTCCCGTCGAGGCCTTTATGCTTCCAAAACCTACACACGCACCGGAGGTGAACACGCCACAAGGGCCGTGTTTTCCCAGTTGAGAAAAGGTGTTAGAACAAGGGCGGTCTCCAGGCAGGTCGGAGACCCTGAGTTCAGTGCTCGCCAGGGCGCTTCGGCTTCCAAAACGTAAAATCCCGCTGCATACTGAAACCCACTCTGGCCGTGTTTTCCGCGTTGAGGAAAGAAGCTAGAACCGGGACGGACAGACGCCAACTTGGATTCTCTGAGGGAAGTGAACACCAAGACCCTTACACTTGCATCCTCGCCCTGTCGGGGGAAGTCCCATTGGGGGCAGTGTGTTCCCAGTTCAGGAAAGAATTTAGAGCAAAGGCGGACGAGAAGCCAGTTGGAAGCGCTAAGCAAAATGCAGCCTCCGTTAGGCTTCCGAAACGTACAGAGGCTCTTCACGCGGGGAGGCCTATTCGCCGTGCGTTCCCAGTGCAGGAAAGGACTTACAACAAGGGCAGACTAGGAGCCAGTTGGCTACTCTGAGTTAAGTGCACGCCCGGAACCCTCTGCTTCCAAAACGTATAAACGCTCTTAGGGCGAACGGGCCGATACGTCCGTGTGTTCCCAGTTCAGGAATGGACTTCGAACAAGGGCAGACTAGAAGCCAGTTGGATACGCTGAGTTCAGGGCACGGCCAGTCCCTTAGGCCTCCCAAAACGGATCAACGCTCTGAAGGCGAAGAGGCCTACGGGGTCCTGGGTTCCCAGTTCAGGAAAAGGACTTAGAACAAGGGCAGACTGGAAGCCCTTTGGATACTCGGATTGAGGTGCACGTCCAGTCCCTTAGGCTTCCAAAACGTATATTCGCGCTTGAGGTTAAGTCTCCTTAGTGGCAGTGTGTTCCCAGTTAAGGAAAGACCTTCGAACAAGGGCGGACGAGAAGCTTGTGGCATACTCTGAGGGAGGGGGCCCACAAAGACGCTTAGGCTTCCAAAACGTAAACGCGGTCTGAAAGTGAAGGTGCGCCAAGGGCAGTTGGTGCCCAGGGGCGGAAAGAAGTTGGGACTACAGGCGCACTAACAGCAAGTTGCCCGACGGAAAAGTCCGTGCAGGCCAAGACCCTTGGGCTCCCCAACCTTAAACTCGATCTTTAGTGCAGATTCATAGGTGGCTGAGTGTTGGCCGTTCAGGAGAGAACTTCGAACAAAGGCGGACCATAAGCACGTTGGAAGCTCTAAGTATAATGCCGACGAAGGCCCTTCGGGTTCCAAAGCGTATGAAGGCTCTTCCTGCGAGGAGGCCTCTTCTGCCGTGTGTTCCGAGTTCGGGAAAGAACTCAGAACAAGGGCAGACGAGAAAACCCGTTCGATCCTCGGAGTTAAGTGCACGTCCAGTCCCTTAGGCTTCCCCAAAGCTAGAAACGCTCTGAAGGCGAACAGGCCTCTGCGGCCGTGTGTGCCCAGTTCAGGAAAGGACTCAGAACAAGGGCAGCCCGGAAGCCCGCTGGACACTCGGATTGACGTGCACGTCCAGTCCCTGACGGCTTCCAAAACGCATAATCGCACGTAAGGTGGATTCTACTCAGTGGCAGGGTGTTCCCAGTTCAGGAAAGAACTTAGACCACGCGCGGACTAGAAGCTTGTTGGATCCTCTGAGTTCGGGGCCCACAGGGAGGCTTATGCTTCCAAAACGCCAAAGCGATCTGAGAGGGAAGGTTCACAATGGCAGTTTGCTCCCGGTCGTGCCAAGATGTTAGAACCCGCGTGCACGATGGGCGAGCTGCATGCTCCACGCTAAGTGCAGGGCAAGACCCTTATGCTTCCAAAACGGAAGCTCGATCTTTAGTGAAGATTCATATGTGGCGGTGTGTTCCCCCTTGTGGAAAGAAGTTAGAACCTGGGCGCACGATAGGCCCGTGGAATCCTCGAAGGTAAGTGCACGCAAGTCCCCTCGGCTCCCAAAACGTGTAATCGCTCTTGCGGTTAAGTCCCATAAGGGGCCGTGAGTTCCCAGGTGAGGAAAGATCTTAGAACAAGGGCAGACTAGAAACATGTGGGACACGCGGGGTTAAATTCCCGTCGAGGCCTTTATGCTTCCAAAACCTACACACGCACCGGAGGTGAACACGCCACAAGGGCCGTGTTTTCCCAGTTGAGAAAAGGTGTTAGAACAAGGGCGGTCTCCAGGCAGGTCGGAGACCCTGAGTTCAGTGCTCGCCAGGGCGCTTTCGGCTTCCAAAACGTAAAATCCCGCTGCATACTGAAACCCACTCTGGCCGTGTTTTCCCGCGTTGAGGAAAGAAGCTAGAAACCGGGACGGACAGACGCCAACTTGGATTCTCTGAGGGAAGTGAACACCAAGACCCTTACACTTGCATCCTCGCCACTGTCGGGGGAAGTCCCATTGGGGGCAGTGTGTTCCCAGTTCAGGAAAGAATTTAGAGCAAAGGCGGACGAGAAGCCAGTTGGAAGCGCTAAGCAAAATGCAGCCTCCGTTAGGCTTCCGAAACGTACAGAGGCTCTTCACGCGGGGAGGCCTATTCGGCCGTGCGTTCCCAGTGCAGGAAAGGACTTACAACAAGGGCAGAACTAGGAGCCAGTTGGCTACTCTGAGTTAAGTGCACGCCCGGAACCCTCTGCTTCCAAAACGTATAAACGCTCTTAGGGCGAACGGGCCGATACGTCCGTGTGTTCCCAGTTCAGGAATGGACTTCGAACAAGGGCAGACTAGAAGCCCAGTTGGATACGCTGAGTTCAGGGCACGGCCAGTCCCTTAGGCTCCCAAAACGGATCAACGCTCTGAAGGCGAAGAGGCCTACGGGGTCCTGGGTTCCCAGTTCAGGAAAGGACTTAGAACAAGGGCAGACTGGAAGCCCTTTGGATACTCGGATTGAGGTGCACGTCCAGTCCCTTAGGCTTCCAAAACGTATATTCGCGCTTGAGGTTAAGTCTCCTTAGTGGCAGTGTGTTCCCAGTTAAGGAAAGACCTTCGAACAAGGGCGGACGAGAAGCTTGTGGCATACTCTGAGGGAGGGCCCACAAAGACGCTTAGGCTTCCAAAACGTAAACGCGGTCTGAAAGTGAAGGTGCGCCAAGGGCAGTTGGTGCCCAGGGGCGGAAAGAAGTTGGGACTACAGGCGCACTAACAGCAAGTTGCCGACGGAAAAGTCCGTGCAGGCCAAGACCCTTGGGCTCCCCAACCTTAAACATCGATCTTTAGTGCAGATTCATAGGTGGCTGAGTGTTGGCCGTTCAGGAGAGAACTTCGAACAAAGGCGGACCATAAGCACGTTGGAAGCTCTAAGTATAATGCCGACGAAGGCCCTTCGGGTTCCAAAGCGTATGAAGGCTCTTCCTGCGAGGAGGCCTCTCTTCTGCCGTGTGTTCCGAGTTCGGGAAAGAACTCAGAACAAAGGGCAGACGAGAAACCCGTTCGATCCTCGGAGTTAAGTGCACGTCCAGTCCCTTAGGCTTCCCAAAGCTAGAACGCTCTGAAGGCGAACAGGCCTCTGCGGCCGTGTGTGCCCAGTTCAGGAAAGGACTCAGAACAAGGGCAGCCCGGAAGCCCGCTGGACACTCGGATTGACGTGCACGTCCAGTCCCTGACGCTTCCAAAACGCATAAATCGCACGTAAGGTGGATTCTACTCAGTGGCAGGGTGTTCCCAGTTCAGGAAAGAACTTAGACCACGCGCGGACTAGAAGCTTGTTGGATCCTCTGAGTTCGGGGCCCACAGGGAGGCTTTATGCTTCCAAAACGCCAAAGCGATCTGAGAGGGAAGGTTCACAATGGCAGTTTGCTCCCGGTCGTGCCAAGATGTTAGAACCCGCGTGCACGATGGGCGAGCTGCATGCTCCACGCTAAGTGCAGGGCAAGACCCTTATGCTTCCAAACGGAAGCTCGATCTTTAGTGAAGATTCATATGTGGCGGTGTGTTCCCCCTTGTGGAAAGAAGTTAGAACCTGGGCGCACGATAGGCCCGTGGAATCCTCGAAGGTAAGTGCACGCAAGTCCCCCCTCGGCTCCCAAAACGTGTAATCGCTCTTGCGGTTAAGTCCCATAAGGGGCCGTGAGTTCCCAGGTGAGGAAAGATCTTAGAACAAGGGCAGACTAGAAGCATGTGGGACACGCGGGGTTAAATTCCCGTCGAGGCCTTTATGCTTCCAAAACCTACACACGCACCGGAGGTGAACACGCCACAAGGGCCGTGTTTTCCCAGTTGAGAAAAGGTGTTAGAACAAGGGCGGTCTCTAGGCAGGTCGGAGACCCTGAGTTCAGTGCTCGCCAGGGCGCTTCGGCTTCCAAAACGTAAAATCCCCGCTGCATACTGAAACCCACTCTGGCCGTGTTTTCCCGCGTTGAGGAAAGAAGCTAGAACCGGGACGGACAGACGCCAACTTGGATTCTCTGAGGGAAGTGAACACCAAGACCCCTTACACTTGCATCCTCGCCCTGTCGGGGGAAGTCCCATTGGGGGCAGTGTGTTCCCAGTTCAGGAAAGAATTTAGAGCAAAGGCGGACGAGAAGCCAGTTGGAAGCGCTAAGCAAAATGCAGCCTCCGTTAGGCTTCCGAAACGTACAGAGGCTCTTCACGCGGGGAGGCCTATTTCGGCCGTGCGTTCCCAGTGCAGGAAAGGACTTACAACAAGGGCAGACTAGGAGCCAGTTGGCTACTCTGAGTTAAGTGCACGCCCGGAACCCTCTGCTTCCAAAACGTATAAACGCTCTTAGGGCGAACGGGCCGATACGTCCGTGTGTTCCCAGTTCAGGAATGGACTTCGAACAAGGGCAGACTAGAAGCCAGTTGGATACGCTGAGTTCAGGGGCACGGCCAGTCCCTTAGGCTCCCAAAACGGATCAACGCTCTGAAGGCGAAGAGGCCTACGGGGTCCTGGGTTCCCAGTTCAGGAAAGGACTTAGAACAAGGGCAGACTGGAAGCCCTTTGGATACTCGGATTGAGGTGCACGTCCAGTCCCTTAGGCTTCCAAAACGTATATCTCGCGCTTGAGGTTAAGTCTCCTTAGTGGCAGTGTGTTCCCAGTTAAGGAAGACCTTCGAACAAGGGCGGACGAGAAGCTTGTGGCATACTCTGAGGGAGGGGCCCACAAAGACGCTTAGGCTTCCAAAACGTAAACGCGGTCTGAAAGTGAAGGTGCGGCCAAGGGCAGTTGGTGCCCAGGGGCGGAAAGAAGTTGGGACTACAGGCGCACTAACAGCAAGTTGCCGACGGAAAAGTCCGTGCAGGCCAAGACCCTTGGGCTCCCCAACCTTAAACTCGATCTTTAGTGCAGATTTCATAGGTGGCTGAGTGTTGGCCGTTCAGGAGAGAACTTCGAACAAAGGCGGACCATAAGCACGTTGGAAGCTCTAAGTATAATGCCGACGAAGGCCCTTCGGGGTTCCAAAGCGTATGAAGGCTCTTCCTGCGAGGAGGCCTCTTCTGCCGTGTGTTCCGAGTTCGGGAAAGAACTCAGAACAAGGGCAGACGAGAAACCCGTTCGATCCTCGGAGTTAAGTGCACGTCCAGTCCCTTAGGCTTCCCCAAAGCTAGAAACGCTCTGAAGGCGAACAGGCCTCTGCGGCCGTGTGTGCCCAGTTCAGGAAAGGACTCAGAACAAGGGCAGCCCGGAAGCCCCGCTGGACACTCGGATTGACGTGCACGTCCAGTCCCTGACGCTTCCAAAACGCATAATCGCACGTAAGGTGGATTCTACTCAGTGGCAGGGTGTTTCCCAGTTCAGGAAAGAACTTAGACCACGCGCGGACTAGAAGCTTGTTGGATCCTCTGAGTTCGGGGCCCACAGGGAGGCTTATGCTTCCAAAACGCCAAAGCGATCTGAGAGGAAGGTTCACAATGGCAGTTTGCTCCCGGTCGTGCCCAAGATGTTAGAACCCGCGTGCACGATGGGCGAGCTGCATGCTCCACGCTAAGTGCAGGGCAAGACCCTTATGCTTCCAAAACGGAAGCTCGATCTTTAGTGAAGATTCATATGTGGCGGTGTGTTCCCCCTTGTGGAAAGAAGTTAGAACCTGGGCGCACGATAGGCCCGTGGAATCCTCGAAGGTAAGTGCACGCAAGTCCCCTCGGCTCCCAAAACGTGTAATCGCTCTTGCGGTTAAGTCCCATAAGGGGCCGTGAGTTCCCAGGTGAGGAAAGATCTTAGAACAAGGGCAGACTAGAAGCATGTGGGACACGCGGGGTTAAATTCCCGTCGAGGCCTTTATGCTTCCAAAACCTACACACGCACCGGAGGTGAACACGCCACAAGGGCCGTGTTTTCCCAGTTGAGAAAAGGTGTTAGAACAAGGGCGGTCTCTAGGCAGGTCGGAGACCCTGAGTTCAGTGCTCGCCAGGGCGCTTCGGCTTCCAAAACGTAAAATCCCGCTGCATACTGAAACCCACTCTGGCCGTGTTTTCCGCGTTGAGGAAAGAAGCTAGAACCGGGACGGACAGACGCCAACTTGGATTCTCTGAGGGAAGTGAACACCAAGACCCTTACACTTGCATCCTCGCCCTGTCGGGGGAAGTCCCATTGGGGGCAGTGTGTTCCCAGTTCAGGAAAGAATTTAGAGCAAAGGCGGACGAGAAGCCAGTTGGAAGCGCTAAGCAAAATGCAGCCTCCGTTAGGCTTCCGAAACGTACAGAGGCTCTTCACGCGGGAGGCCTATTCGGCCGTGCGTTCCCAGTGCAGGAAAGGACTTACAACAAGGGCAGACTAGGAGCCAGTTGGCTACTCTGAGTTAAGTGCACGCCCGGAACCCCTCTGCTTCCAAAACGTATAAACGCTCTTAGGGCGAACGGGCCGATACGTCCGTGTGTTCCCAGTTCAGGAATGGACTTCGAACAAGGGCAGACTAGAAGCCAGTTGGATACGCTGAGTTCAGGGCACGGCCAGTCCCTTAGGCTCCCAAAACGGATCAACGCTCTGAAGGCGAAGAGGCCTACGGGGTCCTGGGTTCCCAGTTCAGGAAAGGACTTAGAACAAGGGCAGACTGGAAGCCCTTTGGATACTCGGATTGAGGTGCACGTCCAGTCCCTTAGGCTTCCAAAACGTATATTCGCGCTTGAGGTTAAGTCTCCTTAGTGGCAGTGTGTTCCCAGTTAAGGAAAGACCTTCGAACAAGGGCGGACGAGAAGCTTGTGGCATACTCTGAGGGAGGGGCCCACAAAGACGCTTAGGCTTCCAAAACCTAAACGCGGTCTGAAAGTGAAGGTGCGCCAAGGGCAGTTGGTGCCCAGGGGCGGAAAGAAGTTGGGACTACAGGCGCACTAACAGCAAGTTGCCGACGGAAAAGTCCGTGCAGGCCAAGACCCTTGGGCTCCCCAACCTTAAACTCGATCTTTAGTGCAGATTCATAGGTGGCTGAGTGTTGGCCGTTCAGGAGAGAACTTCGAACAAAGGCGGACCATAAGCACGTTGGAAGCTCTAAGTATAATGCCGACGAAGGCCCTTCGGGTTCCAAAGCGTATGAAGGCTCTTCCTGCGAGGAGGCCTCTTCTGCCGTGTGTTCCGAGTTCGGGAAAGAACTCAGAACAAGGGCAGACGAGAAACCCGTTCGATCCTCGGAGTTAAGTGCACGTCCAGTCCCTTAGGCTTCCCAAAGCTAGAAACGCTCTGAAGGCGAACAGGCCTCTGCGGCCGTGTGTTGCCCAGTTCAGGAAAGGACTCAGAACAAGGGCAGCCCGGAAGCCCGCTGGACACTCGGATTGACGTGCACGTCCAGTCCCTGACGCTTCCAAAACGCATAATCGCACGTAAGGTGGATTCTACTCAGTGGCAGGGTGTTCCCAGTTCAGGAAAGAACTTAGACCACGCGCGGACTAGAAGCTTGTTGGATCCTCTGAGTTCGGGGCCCACAGGGAGGCTTATGCTTCCAAAACGCCAAAGCGATCTGAGAGGGAAGGTTCACAATGGCAGTTTGCTCCCGGTCGTGCCAAGATGTTAGAACCCGCGTGCACGATGGGCGAGCTGCATGCTCCACGCTAAGTGCAGGGCAAGACCCTTATGCTTCCAAAACGGAAGCTCGATCTTTAGTGAAGATTCATATGTGGCGGTGTGTTCCCCCTTGTGGAAAGAAGTTAGAACCTGGGCGCACGATAGGCCCGTGGAATCCTCGAAGGTAAGTGCACGCAAGTCCCCTCGGCTCCCAAAACGTGTAATCGCTCTTGCGGTTAAGTCCCATAAGGGGCCGTGAGTTCCCAGGTGAGGAAAGATCTTAGAACAAGGGCAGACTAGAAGCATGTGGGACACGCGGGGTTAAATTCCCGTCGAGGCCTTTATGCTTCCAAAACCTACACACGCACCGGAGGTGAACACGCCACAAGGGCCGTGTTTTCCCAGTTGAGAAAAGGTGTTAGAACAAGGGCGGTCTCTAGGCAGGTCGGAGACCCTGAGTTCAGTGCTCGCCAGGGCGCTTCGGCTTCCAAAACGTAAAATCCCGCTGCATACTGAAACCCACTCTGGCCGTGTTTTCCGCGTTGAGGAAAGAAGCTAGAACCGGGACGGACAGACGCCAACTTGGATTCTCTGAGGGAAGTGAACACCAAGACCCTTACACTTGCATCCTCGCCCTGTCGGGGGAAGTCCCATTGGGGGCAGTGTGTTCCCAGTTCAGGAAAGAATTTAGAGCAAAGGCGGACGAGAAGCCAGTTGGAAGCGCTAAGCAAAATGCAGCCTCCGTTAGGCTTCCGAAACGTACAGAGGCTCTTCACGCGGGGAGGCCTATTCGGCCGTGCGTTCCCAGTGCAGGAAAGGACTTACAACAAGGGCAGACTAGGAGCCAGTTGGCTACTCTGAGTTAAGTGCACGCCCGGAACCCTCTGCTTCCAAAACGTATAAACGCTCTTAGGGCGAACGGGCCGATACGTCCGTGTGTTCCCAGTTCAGGAATGGACTTCGAACAAGGGCAGACTAGAAGCCAGTTGGATACGCTGAGTTCAGGGCACGGCCAGTCCCTTAGGCTCCCAAAACGGATCAACGCTCTGAAGGCGAAGAGGCCTACGGGGTCCTGGGTTCCCAGTTCAGGAAAGGACTTAGAACAAGGGCAGACTGGAAGCCCTTTGGATACTCGGATTGAGGTGCACGTCCAGTCCCTTAGGCTTCCAAAACGTATATTCGCGCTTGAGGTTAAGTCTCCTTAGTGGCAGTGTGTTCCCAGTTAAGGAAAGACCTTCGAACAAGGGCGGACGAGAAGCTTGTGGCATACTCTGAGGGAGGGGCCCACAAAGACGCTTAGGCTTCCAAAACCTAAACGCGGTCTGAAAGTGAAGGTGCGCCAAGGGCAGTTGGTGCCCAGGGGCGGAAAGAAGTTGGGACTACAGGCGCACTAACAGCAAGTTGCCGACGGAAAAGTCCGTGCAGGCCAAGACCCTTGGGCTCCCCAACCTTAAACTCGATCTTTAGTGCAGATTCATAGGTGGCTGAGTGTTGGCCGTTCAGGAGAGAACTTCGAACAAAGGCGGACCATAAGCACGTTGGAAGCTCTAAGTATAATGCCGACGAAGGCCCTTCGGGTTCCAAAGCGTATGAAGGCTCTTCCTGCGAGGAGGCCTCTTCTGCCGTGTGTTCCGAGTTCGGGAAAGAACTCAGAACAAGGGCAGACGAGAAACCCGTTCGATCCTCGGAGTTAAGTGCACGTCCAGTCCCTTAGGCTTCCCAAAGCTAGAAACGCTCTGAAGGCGAACAGGCCTCTGCGGCCGTGTGTGCCCAGTTCAGGAAAGGACTCAGAACAAGGGCAGCCCGGAAGCCCGCTGGACACTCGGATTGACGTGCACGTCCAGTCCCTGACGCTTCCAAAACGCATAATCGCACGTAAGGTGGATTCTACTCAGTGGCAGGGTGTTCCCAGTTCAGGAAAGAACTTAGACCACGCGCGGACTAGAAGCTTGTTGGATCCTCTGAGTTCGGGGCCCACAGGGAGGCTTATGCTTCCAAAACGCCAAAGCGATCTGAGAGGGAAGGTTCACAATGGCAGTTTGCTCCCGGTCGTGCCAAGATGTTAGAACCCGCGTGCACGATGGGCGAGCTGCATGCTCCACGCTAAGTGCAGGGCAAGACCCTTATGCTTCCAAAACGGAAGCTCGATCTTTAGTGAAGATTCATATGTGGCGGTGTGTTCCCCCTTGTGGAAAGAAGTTAGAACCTGGGCGCACGATAGGCCCGTGGAATCCTCGAAGGTAAGTGCACGCAAGTCCCCTCGGCTCCCAAAACGTGTAATCGCTCTTGCGGTTAAGTCCCATAAGGGGCCGTGAGTTCCCAGGTGAGGAAAGATCTTAGAACAAGGGCAGACTAGAAGCATGTGGGACACGCGGGGTTAAATTCCCGTCGAGGCCTTTATGCTTCCAAAACCTACACACGCACCGGAGGTGAACACGCCACAAGGGCCGTGTTTTCCCAGTTGAGAAAAGGTGTTAGAACAAGGGCGGTCTCTAGGCAGGTCGGAGACCCTGAGTTCAGTGCTCGCCAGGGCGCTTCGGCTTCCAAAACGTAAAATCCCGCTGCATACTGAAACCCACTCTGGCCGTGTTTTCCGCGTTGAGGAAAGAAGCTAGAACCGGGACGGACAGACGCCAACTTGGATTCTCTGAGGGAAGTGAACACCAAGACCCTTACACTTGCATCCTCGCCCTGTCGGGGGAAGTCCCATTGGGGGCAGTGTGTTCCCAGTTCAGGAAAGAATTTAGAGCAAAGGCGGACGAGAAGCCAGTTGGAAGCGCTAAGCAAAATGCAGCCTCCGTTAGGCTTCCGAAACGTACAGAGGCTCTTCACGCGGGGAGGCCTATTCGGCCGTGCGTTCCCAGTGCAGGAAAGGACTTACAACAAGGGCAGACTAGGAGCCAGTTGGCTACTCTGAGTTAAGTGCACGCCCGGAACCCTCTGCTTCCAAAACGTATAAACGCTCTTAGGGCGAACGGGCCGATACGTCCGTGTGTTCCCAGTTCAGGAATGGACTTCGAACAAGGGCAGACTAGAAGCCAGTTGGATACGCTGAGTTCAGGGCACGGCCAGTCCCTTAGGCTCCCAAAACGGATCAACGCTCTGAAGGCGAAGAGGCCTACGGGGTCCTGGGTTCCCAGTTCAGGAAAGGACTTAGAACAAGGGCAGACTGGAAGCCCTTTGGATACTCGGATTGAGGTGCACGTCCAGTCCCTTAGGCTTCCAAAACGTATATTCGCGCTTGAGGTTAAGTCTCCTTAGTGGCAGTGTGTTCCCAGTTAAGGAAAGACCTTCGAACAAGGGCGGACGAGAAGCTTGTGGCATACTCTGAGGGAGGGGCCCACAAAGACGCTTAGGCTTCCAAAACCTAAACGCGGTCTGAAAGTGAAGGTGCGCCAAGGGCAGTTGGTGCCCAGGGGCGGAAAGAAGTTGGGACTACAGGCGCACTAACAGCAAGTTGCCGACGGAAAAGTCCGTGCAGGCCAAGACCCTTGGGCTCCCCAACCTTAAACTCGATCTTTAGTGCAGATTCATAGGTGGCTGAGTGTTGGCCGTTCAGGAGAGAACTTCGAACAAAGGCGGACCATAAGCACGTTGGAAGCTCTAAGTATAATGCCGACGAAGGCCCTTCGGGTTCCAAAGCGTATGAAGGCTCTTCCTGCGAGGAGGCCTCTTCTGCCGTGTGTTCCGAGTTCGGGAAAGAACTCAGAACAAGGGCAGACGAGAAACCCGTTCGATCCTCGGAGTTAAGTGCACGTCCAGTCCCTTAGGCTTCCCAAAGCTAGAAACGCTCTGAAGGCGAACAGGCCTCTGCGGCCGTGTGTGCCCAGTTCAGGAAAGGACTCAGAACAAGGGCAGCCCGGAAGCCCGCTGGACACTCGGATTGACGTGCACGTCCAGTCCCTGACGCTTCCAAAACGCATAATCGCACGTAAGGTGGATTCTACTCAGTGGCAGGGTGTTCCCAGTTCAGGAAAGAACTTAGACCACGCGCGGACTAGAAGCTTGTTGGATCCTCTGAGTTCGGGGCCCACAGGGAGGCTTATGCTTCCAAAACGCCAAAGCGATCTGAGAGGGAAGGTTCACAATGGCAGTTTGCTCCCGGTCGTGCCAAGATGTTAGAACCCGCGTGCACGATGGGCGAGCTGCATGCTCCACGCTAAGTGCAGGGCAAGACCCTTATGCTTCCAAAACGGAAGCTCGATCTTTAGTGAAGATTCATATGTGGCGGTGTGTTCCCCCTTGTGGAAAGAAGTTAGAACCTGGGCGCACGATAGGCCCGTGGAATCCTCGAAGGTAAGTGCACGCAAGTCCCCTCGGCTCCCAAAACGTGTAATCGCTCTTGCGGTTAAGTCCCATAAGGGGCCGTGAGTTCCCAGGTGAGGAAAGATCTTAGAACAAGGGCAGACTAGAAGCATGTGGGACACGCGGGGTTAAATTCCCGTCGAGGCCTTTATGCTTCCAAAACCTACACACGCACCGGAGGTGAACACGCCACAAGGGCCGTGTTTTCCCAGTTGAGAAAAGGTGTTAGAACAAGGGCGGTCTCTAGGCAGGTCGGAGACCCTGAGTTCAGTGCTCGCCAGGGCGCTTCGGCTTCCAAAACGTAAAATCCCGCTGCATACTGAAACCCACTCTGGCCGTGTTTTCCGCGTTGAGGAAAGAAGCTAGAACCGGGACGGACAGACGCCAACTTGGATTCTCTGAGGGAAGTGAACACCAAGACCCTTACACTTGCATCCTCGCCCTGTCGGGGGAAGTCCCATTGGGGGCAGTGTGTTCCCAGTTCAGGAAAGAATTTAGAGCAAAGGCGGACGAGAAGCCAGTTGGAAGCGCTAAGCAAAATGCAGCCTCCGTTAGGCTTCCGAAACGTACAGAGGCTCTTCACGCGGGGAGGCCTATTCGGCCGTGCGTTCCCAGTGCAGGAAAGGACTTACAACAAGGGCAGACTAGGAGCCAGTTGGCTACTCTGAGTTAAGTGCACGCCCGGAACCCTCTGCTTCCAAAACGTATAAACGCTCTTAGGGCGAACGGGCCGATACGTCCGTGTGTTCCCAGTTCAGGAATGGACTTCGAACAAGGGCAGACTAGAAGCCAGTTGGATACGCTGAGTTCAGGGCACGGCCAGTCCCTTAGGCTCCCAAAACGGATCAACGCTCTGAAGGCGAAGAGGCCTACGGGGTCCTGGGTTCCCAGTTCAGGAAAGGACTTAGAACAAGGGCAGACTGGAAGCCCTTTGGATACTCGGATTGAGGTGCACGTCCAGTCCCTTAGGCTTCCAAAACGTATATTCGCGCTTGAGGTTAAGTCTCCTTAGTGGCAGTGTGTTCCCAGTTAAGGAAAGACCTTCGAACAAGGGCGGACGAGAAGCTTGTGGCATACTCTGAGGGAGGGGCCCACAAAGACGCTTAGGCTTCCAAAACCTAAACGCGGTCTGAAAGTGAAGGTGCGCCAAGGGCAGTTGGTGCCCAGGGGCGGAAAGAAGTTGGGACTACAGGCGCACTAACAGCAAGTTGCCGACGGAAAAGTCCGTGCAGGCCAAGACCCTTGGGCTCCCCAACCTTAAACTCGATCTTTAGTGCAGATTCATAGGTGGCTGAGTGTTGGCCGTTCAGGAGAGAACTTCGAACAAAGGCGGACCATAAGCACGTTGGAAGCTCTAAGTATAATGCCGACGAAGGCCCTTCGGGTTCCAAAGCGTATGAAGGCTCTTCCTGCGAGGAGGCCTCTTCTGCCGTGTGTTCCGAGTTCGGGAAAGAACTCAGAACAAGGGCAGACGAGAAACCCGTTCGATCCTCGGAGTTAAGTGCACGTCCAGTCCCTTAGGCTTCCCAAAGCTAGAAACGCTCTGAAGGCGAACAGGCCTCTGCGGCCGTGTGTGCCCAGTTCAGGAAAGGACTCAGAACAAGGGCAGCCCGGAAGCCCGCTGGACACTCGGATTGACGTGCACGTCCAGTCCCTGACGCTTCCAAAACGCATAATCGCACGTAAGGTGGATTCTACTCAGTGGCAGGGTGTTCCCAGTTCAGGAAAGAACTTAGACCACGCGCGGACTAGAAGCTTGTTGGATCCTCTGAGTTCGGGGCCCACAGGGAGGCTTATGCTTCCAAAACGCCAAAGCGATCTGAGAGGGAAGGTTCACAATGGCAGTTTGCTCCCGGTCGTGCCAAGATGTTAGAACCCGCGTGCACGATGGGCGAGCTGCATGCTCCACGCTAAGTGCAGGGCAAGACCCTTATGCTTCCAAAACGGAAGCTCGATCTTTAGTGAAGATTCATATGTGGCGGTGTGTTCCCCCTTGTGGAAAGAAGTTAGAACCTGGGCGCACGATAGGCCCGTGGAATCCTCGAAGGTAAGTGCACGCAAGTCCCCTCGGCTCCCAAAACGTGTAATCGCTCTTGCGGTTAAGTCCCATAAGGGGCCGTGAGTTCCCAGGTGAGGAAAGATCTTAGAACAAGGGCAGACTAGAAGCATGTGGGACACGCGGGGTTAAATTCCCGTCGAGGCCTTTATGCTTCCAAAACCTACACACGCACCGGAGGTGAACACGCCACAAGGGCCGTGTTTTCCCAGTTGAGAAAAGGTGTTAGAACAAGGGCGGTCTCTAGGCAGGTCGGAGACCCTGAGTTCAGTGCTCGCCAGGGCGCTTCGGCTTCCAAAACGTAAAATCCCGCTGCATACTGAAACCCACTCTGGCCGTGTTTTCCGCGTTGAGGAAAGAAGCTAGAACCGGGACGGACAGACGCCAACTTGGATTCTCTGAGGGAAGTGAACACCAAGACCCTTACACTTGCATCCTCGCCCTGTCGGGGGAAGTCCCATTGGGGGCAGTGTGTTCCCAGTTCAGGAAAGAATTTAGAGCAAAGGCGGACGAGAAGCCAGTTGGAAGCGCTAAGCAAAATGCAGCCTCCGTTAGGCTTCCGAAACGTACAGAGGCTCTTCACGCGGGGAGGCCTATTCGGCCGTGCGTTCCCAGTGCAGGAAAGGACTTACAACAAGGGCAGACTAGGAGCCAGTTGGCTACTCTGAGTTAAGTGCACGCCCGGAACCCTCTGCTTCCAAAACGTATAAACGCTCTTAGGGCGAACGGGCCGATACGTCCGTGTGTTCCCAGTTCAGGAATGGACTTCGAACAAGGGCAGACTAGAAGCCAGTTGGATACGCTGAGTTCAGGGCACGGCCAGTCCCTTAGGCTCCCAAAACGGATCAACGCTCTGAAGGCGAAGAGGCCTACGGGGTCCTGGGTTCCCAGTTCAGGAAAGGACTTAGAACAAGGGCAGACTGGAAGCCCTTTGGATACTCGGATTGAGGTGCACGTCCAGTCCCTTAGGCTTCCAAAACGTATATTCGCGCTTGAGGTTAAGTCTCCTTAGTGGCAGTGTGTTCCCAGTTAAGGAAAGACCTTCGAACAAGGGCGGACGAGAAGCTTGTGGCATACTCTGAGGGAGGGGCCCACAAAGACGCTTAGGCTTCCAAAACCTAAACGCGGTCTGAAAGTGAAGGTGCGCCAAGGGCAGTTGGTGCCCAGGGGCGGAAAGAAGTTGGGACTACAGGCGCACTAACAGCAAGTTGCCGACGGAAAAGTCCGTGCAGGCCAAGACCCTTGGGCTCCCCAACCTTAAACTCGATCTTTAGTGCAGATTCATAGGTGGCTGAGTGTTGGCCGTTCAGGAGAGAACTTCGAACAAAGGCGGACCATAAGCACGTTGGAAGCTCTAAGTATAATGCCGACGAAGGCCCTTCGGGTTCCAAAGCGTATGAAGGCTCTTCCTGCGAGGAGGCCTCTTCTGCCGTGTGTTCCGAGTTCGGGAAAGAACTCAGAACAAGGGCAGACGAGAAACCCGTTCGATCCTCGGAGTTAAGTGCACGTCCAGTCCCTTAGGCTTCCCAAAGCTAGAAACGCTCTGAAGGCGAACAGGCCTCTGCGGCCGTGTGTGCCCAGTTCAGGAAAGGACTCAGAACAAGGGCAGCCCGGAAGCCCGCTGGACACTCGGATTGACGTGCACGTCCAGTCCCTGACGCTTCCAAAACGCATAATCGCACGTAAGGTGGATTCTACTCAGTGGCAGGGTGTTCCCAGTTCAGGAAAGAACTTAGACCACGCGCGGACTAGAAGCTTGTTGGATCCTCTGAGTTCGGGGCCCACAGGGAGGCTTATGCTTCCAAAACGCCAAAGCGATCTGAGAGGGAAGGTTCACAATGGCAGTTTGCTCCCGGTCGTGCCAAGATGTTAGAACCCGCGTGCACGATGGGCGAGCTGCATGCTCCACGCTAAGTGCAGGGCAAGACCCTTATGCTTCCAAAACGGAAGCTCGATCTTTAGTGAAGATTCATATGTGGCGGTGTGTTCCCCCTTGTGGAAAGAAGTTAGAACCTGGGCGCACGATAGGCCCGTGGAATCCTCGAAGGTAAGTGCACGCAAGTCCCCTCGGCTCCCAAAACGTGTAATCGCTCTTGCGGTTAAGTCCCATAAGGGGCCGTGAGTTCCCAGGTGAGGAAAGATCTTAGAACAAGGGCAGACTAGAAACATGTGGGACACGCGGGGTTAAATTCCCGTCGAGGCCTTTATGCTTCCAAAACCTACACACGCACCGGAGGTGAACACGCCACAAGGGCCGTGTTTTCCCAGTTGAGAAAAGGTGTTAGAACAAGGGCGGTCTCTAGGCAGGTCGGAGACCCTGAGTTCAGTGCTCGCCAGGGCGCTTCGGCTTCCAAAACGTAAAATCCCGCTGCATACTGAAACCCACTCTGGCCGTGTTTTCCGCGTTGAGGAAAGAAGCTAGAACCGGGACGGACAGACGCCAACTTGGATTCTCTGAGGGAAGTGAACACCAAGACCCTTACACTTGCATCCTCGCCCTGTCGGGGGAAGTCCCATTGGGGGCAGTGTGTTCCCAGTTCAGGAAAGAATTTAGAGCAAAGGCGGACGAGAAGCCAGTTGGAAGCGCTAAGCAAAATGCAGCCTCCGTTAGGCTTCCGAAACGTACAGAGGCTCTTCACGCGGGGAGGCCTATTCGGCCGTGCGTTCCCAGTGCAGGAAAGGACTTACAACAAGGGCAGACTAGGAGCCAGTTGGCTACTCTGAGTTAAGTGCACGCCCGGAACCCTCTGCTTCCAAAACGTATAAACGCTCTTAGGGCGAACGGGCCGATACGTCCGTGTGTTCCCAGTTCAGGAATGGACTTCGAACAAGGGCAGACTAGAAGCCAGTTGGATACGCTGAGTTCAGGGCACGGCCAGTCCCTTAGGCTCCCAAAACGGATCAACGCTCTGAAGGCGAAGAGGCCTACGGGGTCCTGGGTTCCCAGTTCAGGAAAGGACTTAGAACAAGGGCAGACTGGAAGCCCTTTGGATACTCGGATTGAGGTGCACGTCCAGTCCCTTAGGCTTCCAAAACGTATATTCGCGCTTGAGGTTAAGTCTCCTTAGTGGCAGTGTGTTCCCAGTTAAGGAAAGACCTTCGAACAAGGGCGGACGAGAAGCTTGTGGCATACTCTGAGGGAGGGGCCCACAAAGACGCTTAGGCTTCCAAAACCTAAACGCGGTCTGAAAGTGAAGGTGCGCCAAGGGCAGTTGGTGCCCAGGGGCGGAAAGAAGTTGGGACTACAGGCGCACTAACAGCAAGTTGCCGACGGAAAAGTCCGTGCAGGCCAAGACCCTTGGGCTCCCCAACCTTAAACTCGATCTTTAGTGCAGATTCATAGGTGGCTGAGTGTTGGCCGTTCAGGAGAGAACTTCGAACAAAGGCGGACCATAAGCACGTTGGAAGCTCTAAGTATAATGCCGACGAAGGCCCTTCGGGTTCCAAAGCGTATGAAGGCTCTTCCTGCGAGGAGGCCTCTTCTGCCGTGTGTTCCGAGTTCGGGAAAGAACTCAGAACAAGGGCAGACGAGAAACCCGTTCGATCCTCGGAGTTAAGTGCACGTCCAGTCCCTTAGGCTTCCCAAAGCTAGAAACGCTCTGAAGGCGAACAGGCCTCTGCGGCCGTGTGTGCCCAGTTCAGGAAAGGACTCAGAACAAGGGCAGCCCGGAAGCCCGCTGGACACTCGGATTGACGTGCACGTCCAGTCCCTGACGCTTCCAAAACGCATAATCGCACGTAAGGTGGATTCTACTCAGTGGCAGGGTGTTCCCAGTTCAGGAAAGAACTTAGACCACGCGCGGACTAGAAGCTTGTTGGATCCTCTGAGTTCGGGGCCCACAGGGAGGCTTATGCTTCCAAAACGCCAAAGCGATCTGAGAGGGAAGGTTCACAATGGCAGTTTGCTCCCGGTCGTGCCAAGATGTTAGAACCCGCGTGCACGATGGGCGAGCTGCATGCTCCACGCTAAGTGCAGGGCAAGACCCTTATGCTTCCAAAACGGAAGCTCGATCTTTAGTGAAGATTCATATGTGGCGGTGTGTTCCCCCTTGTGGAAAGAAGTTAGAACCTGGGCGCACGATAGGCCCGTGGAATCCTCGAAGGTAAGTGCACGCAAGTCCCCTCGGCTCCCAAAACGTGTAATCGCTCTTGCGGTTAAGTCCCATAAGGGGCCGTGAGTTCCCAGGTGAGGAAAGATCTTAGAACAAGGGCAGACTAGAAACATGTGGGACACGCGGGGTTAAATTCCCGTCGAGGCCTTTATGCTTCCAAAACCTACACACGCACCGGAGGTGAACACGCCACAAGGGCCGTGTTTTCCCAGTTGAGAAAAGGTGTTAGAACAAGGGCGGTCTCTAGGCAGGTCGGAGACCCTGAGTTCAGTGCTCGCCAGGGCGCTTCGGCTTCCAAAACGTAAAATCCCGCTGCATACTGAAACCCACTCTGGCCGTGTTTTCCGCGTTGAGGAAAGAAGCTAGAACCGGGACGGACAGACGCCAACTTGGATTCTCTGAGGGAAGTGAACACCAAGACCCTTACACTTGCATCCTCGCCCTGTCGGGGGAAGTCCCATTGGGGGCAGTGTGTTCCCAGTTCAGGAAAGAATTTAGAGCAAAGGCGGACGAGAAGCCAGTTGGAAGCGCTAAGCAAAATGCAGCCTCCGTTAGGCTTCCGAAACGTACAGAGGCTCTTCACGCGGGGAGGCCTATTCGGCCGTGCGTTCCCAGTGCAGGAAAGGACTTACAACAAGGGCAGACTAGGAGCCAGTTGGCTACTCTGAGTTAAGTGCACGCCCGGAACCCTCTGCTTCCAAAACGTATAAACGCTCTTAGGGCGAACGGGCCGATACGTCCGTGTGTTCCCAGTTCAGGAATGGACTTCGAACAAGGGCAGACTAGAAGCCAGTTGGATACGCTGAGTTCAGGGCACGGCCAGTCCCTTAGGCTCCCAAAACGGATCAACGCTCTGAAGGCGAAGAGGCCTACGGGGTCCTGGGTTCCCAGTTCAGGAAAGGACTTAGAACAAGGGCAGACTGGAAGCCCTTTGGATACTCGGATTGAGGTGCACGTCCAGTCCCTTAGGCTTCCAAAACGTATATTCGCGCTTGAGGTTAAGTCTCCTTAGTGGCAGTGTGTTCCCAGTTAAGGAAAGACCTTCGAACAAGGGCGGACGAGAAGCTTGTGGCATACTCTGAGGGAGGGGCCCACAAAGACGCTTAGGCTTCCAAAACCTAAACGCGGTCTGAAAGTGAAGGTGCGCCAAGGGCAGTTGGTGCCCAGGGGCGGAAAGAAGTTGGGACTACAGGCGCACTAACAGCAAGTTGCCGACGGAAAAGTCCGTGCAGGCCAAGACCCTTGGGCTCCCCAACCTTAAACTCGATCTTTAGTGCAGATTCATAGGTGGCTGAGTGTTGGCCGTTCAGGAGAGAACTTCGAACAAAGGCGGACCATAAGCACGTTGGAAGCTCTAAGTATAATGCCGACGAAGGCCCTTCGGGTTCCAAAGCGTATGAAGGCTCTTCCTGCGAGGAGGCCTCTTCTGCCGTGTGTTCCGAGTTCGGGAAAGAACTCAGAACAAGGGCAGACGAGAAACCCGTTCGATCCTCGGAGTTAAGTGCACGTCCAGTCCCTTAGGCTTCCCAAAGCTAGAAACGCTCTGAAGGCGAACAGGCCTCTGCGGCCGTGTGTGCCCAGTTCAGGAAAGGACTCAGAACAAGGGCAGCCCGGAAGCCCGCTGGACACTCGGATTGACGTGCACGTCCAGTCCCTGACGCTTCCAAAACGCATAATCGCACGTAAGGTGGATTCTACTCAGTGGCAGGGTGTTCCCAGTTCAGGAAAGAACTTAGACCACGCGCGGACTAGAAGCTTGTTGGATCCTCTGAGTTCGGGGCCCACAGGGAGGCTTATGCTTCCAAAACGCCAAAGCGATCTGAGAGGGAAGGTTCACAATGGCAGTTTGCTCCCGGTCGTGCCAAGATGTTAGAACCCGCGTGCACGATGGGCGAGCTGCATGCTCCACGCTAAGTGCAGGGCAAGACCCTTATGCTTCCAAAACGGAAGCTCGATCTTTAGTGAAGATTCATATGTGGCGGTGTGTTCCCCCTTGTGGAAAGAAGTTAGAACCTGGGCGCACGATAGGCCCGTGGAATCCTCGAAGGTAAGTGCACGCAAGTCCCCTCGGCTCCCAAAACGTGTAATCGCTCTTGCGGTTAAGTCCCATAAGGGGCCGTGAGTTCCCAGGTGAGGAAAGATCTTAGAACAAGGGCAGACTAGAAACATGTGGGACACGCGGGGTTAAATTCCCGTCGAGGCCTTTATGCTTCCAAAACCTACACACGCACCGGAGGTGAACACGCCACAAGGGCCGTGTTTTCCCAGTTGAGAAAAGGTGTTAGAACAAGGGCGGTCTCTAGGCAGGTCGGAGACCCTGAGTTCAGTGCTCGCCAGGGCGCTTCGGCTTCCAAAACGTAAAATCCCGCTGCATACTGAAACCCACTCTGGCCGTGTTTTCCGCGTTGAGGAAAGAAGCTAGAACCGGGACGGACAGACGCCAACTTGGATTCTCTGAGGGAAGTGAACACCAAGACCCTTACACTTGCATCCTCGCCCTGTCGGGGGAAGTCCCATTGGGGGCAGTGTGTTCCCAGTTCAGGAAAGAATTTAGAGCAAAGGCGGACGAGAAGCCAGTTGGAAGCGCTAAGCAAAATGCAGCCTCCGTTAGGCTTCCGAAACGTACAGAGGCTCTTCACGCGGGGAGGCCTATTCGGCCGTGCGTTCCCAGTGCAGGAAAGGACTTACAACAAGGGCAGACTAGGAGCCAGTTGGCTACTCTGAGTTAAGTGCACGCCCGGAACCCTCTGCTTCCAAAACGTATAAACGCTCTTAGGGCGAACGGGCCGATACGTCCGTGTGTTCCCAGTTCAGGAATGGACTTCGAACAAGGGCAGACTAGAAGCCAGTTGGATACGCTGAGTTCAGGGCACGGCCAGTCCCTTAGGCTCCCAAAACGGATCAACGCTCTGAAGGCGAAGAGGCCTACGGGGTCCTGGGTTCCCAGTTCAGGAAAGGACTTAGAACAAGGGCAGACTGGAAGCCCTTTGGATACTCGGATTGAGGTGCACGTCCAGTCCCTTAGGCTTCCAAAACGTATATTCGCGCTTGAGGTTAAGTCTCCTTAGTGGCAGTGTGTTCCCAGTTAAGGAAAGACCTTCGAACAAGGGCGGACGAGAAGCTTGTGGCATACTCTGAGGGAGGGGCCCACAAAGACGCTTAGGCTTCCAAAACGTAAACGCGGTCTGAAAGTGAAGGTGCGCCAAGGGCAGTTGGTGCCCAGGGGCGGAAAGAAGTTGGGACTACAGGCGCACTAACAGCAAGTTGCCGACGGAAAAGTCCGTGCAGGCCAAGACCCTTGGGCTCCCCAACCTTAAACTCGATCTTTAGTGCAGATTCATAGGTGGCTGAGTGTTGGCCGTTCAGGAGAGAACTTCGAACAAAGGCGGACCATAAGCACGTTGGAAGCTCTAAGTATAATGCCGACGAAGGCCCTTCGGGTTCCAAAGCGTATGAAGGCTCTTCCTGCGAGGAGGCCTCTTCTGCCGTGTGTTCCGAGTTCGGGAAAGAACTCAGAACAAGGGCAGACGAGAAACCCGTTCGATCCTCGGAGTTAAGTGCACGTCCAGTCCCTTAGGCTTCCCAAAGCTAGAAACGCTCTGAAGGCGAACAGGCCTCTGCGGCCGTGTGTGCCCAGTTCAGGAAAGGACTCAGAACAAGGGCAGCCCGGAAGCCCGCTGGACACTCGGATTGACGTGCACGTCCAGTCCCTGACGCTTCCAAAACGCATAATCGCACGTAAGGTGGATTCTACTCAGTGGCAGGGTGTTCCCAGTTCAGGAAAGAACTTAGACCACGCGCGGACTAGAAGCTTGTTGGATCCTCTGAGTTCGGGGCCCACAGGGAGGCTTATGCTTCCAAAACGCCAAAGCGATCTGAGAGGGAAGGTTCACAATGGCAGTTTGCTCCCGGTCGTGCCAAGATGTTAGAACCCGCGTGCACGATGGGCGAGCTGCATGCTCCACGCTAAGTGCAGGGCAAGACCCTTATGCTTCCAAAACGGAAGCTCGATCTTTAGTGAAGATTCATATGTGGCGGTGTGTTCCCCCTTGTGGAAAGAAGTTAGAACCTGGGCGCACGATAGGCCCGTGGAATCCTCGAAGGTAAGTGCACGCAAGTCCCCTCGGCTCCCAAAACGTGTAATCGCTCTTGCGGTTAAGTCCCATAAGGGGCCGTGAGTTCCCAGGTGAGGAAAGATCTTAGAACAAGGGCAGACTAGAAACATGTGGGACACGCGGGGTTAAATTCCCGTCGAGGCCTTTATGCTTCCAAAACCTACACACGCACCGGAGGTGAACACGCCACAAGGGCCGTGTTTTCCCAGTTGAGAAAAGGTGTTAGAACAAGGGCGGTCTCTAGGCAGGTCGGAGACCCTGAGTTCAGTGCTCGCCAGGGCGCTTCGGCTTCCAAAACGTAAAATCCCGCTGCATACTGAAACCCACTCTGGCCGTGTTTTCCGCGTTGAGGAAAGAAGCTAGAACCGGGACGGACAGACGCCAACTTGGATTCTCTGAGGGAAGTGAACACCAAGACCCTTACACTTGCATCCTCGCCCTGTCGGGGGAAGTCCCATTGGGGGCAGTGTGTTCCCAGTTCAGGAAAGAATTTAGAGCAAAGGCGGACGAGAAGCCAGTTGGAAGCGCTAAGCAAAATGCAGCCTCCGTTAGGCTTCCGAAACGTACAGAGGCTCTTCACGCGGGGAGGCCTATTCGGCCGTGCGTTCCCAGTGCAGGAAAGGACTTACAACAAGGGCAGACTAGGAGCCAGTTGGCTACTCTGAGTTAAGTGCACGCCCGGAACCCTCTGCTTCCAAAACGTATAAACGCTCTTAGGGCGAACGGGCCGATACGTCCGTGTGTTCCCAGTTCAGGAATGGACTTCGAACAAGGGCAGACTAGAAGCCAGTTGGATACGCTGAGTTCAGGGCACGGCCAGTCCCTTAGGCTCCCAAAACGGATCAACGCTCTGAAGGCGAAGAGGCCTACGGGGTCCTGGGTTCCCAGTTCAGGAAAGGACTTAGAACAAGGGCAGACTGGAAGCCCTTTGGATACTCGGATTGAGGTGCACATCCAGTCCCTTAGGCTTCCAAAACGTATATTCGCGCTTGAGGTTAAGTCTCCTTAGTGGCAGTGTGTTCCCAGTTAAGGAAAGACCTTCGAACAAGGGCGGACGAGAAGCTTGTGGCATACTCTGAGGGAGGGGCCCACAAAGACGCTTAGGCTTCCAAAACGTAAACGCGGTCTGAAAGTGAAGGTGCGCCAAGGGCAGTTGGTGCCCAGGGGCGGAAAGAAGTTGGGACTACAGGCGCACTAACAGCAAGTTGCCGACGGAAAAGTCCGTGCAGGCCAAGACCCTTGGGCTCCCCAACCTTAAACTCGATCTTTAGTGCAGATTCATAGGTGGCTGAGTGTTGGCCGTTCAGGAGAGAACTTCGAACAAAGGCGGACCATAAGCACGTTGGAAGCTCTAAGTATAATGCCGACGAAGGCCCTTCGGGTTCCAAAGCGTATGAAGGCTCTTCCTGCGAGGAGGCCTCTTCTGCCGTGTGTTCCGAGTTCGGGAAAGAACTCAGAACAAGGGCAGACGAGAAACCCGTTCGATCCTCGGAGTTAAGTGCACGTCCAGTCCCTTAGGCTTCCCAAAGCTAGAAACGCTCTGAAGGCGAACAGGCCTCTGCGGCCGTGTGTGCCCAGTTCAGGAAAGGACTCAGAACAAGGGCAGCCCGGAAGCCCGCTGGACACTCGGATTGACGTGCACGTCCAGTCCCTGACGCTTCCAAAACGCATAATCGCACGTAAGGTGGATTCTACTCAGTGGCAGGGTGTTCCCAGTTCAGGAAAGAACTTAGACCACGCGCGGACTAGAAGCTTGTTGGATCCTCTGAGTTCGGGGCCCACAGGGAGGCTTATGCTTCCAAAACGCCAAAGCGATCTGAGAGGGAAGGTTCACAATGGCAGTTTGCTCCCGGTCGTGCCAAGATGTTAGAACCCGCGTGCACGATGGGCGAGCTGCATGCTCCACGCTAAGTGCAGGGCAAGACCCTTATGCTTCCAAAACGGAAGCTCGATCTTTAGTGAAGATTCATATGTGGCGGTGTGTTCCCCCTTGTGGAAAGAAGTTAGAACCTGGGCGCACGATAGGCCCGTGGAATCCTCGAAGGTAAGTGCACGCAAGTCCCCTCGGCTCCCAAAACGTGTAATCGCTCTTGCGGTTAAGTCCCATAAGGGGCCGTGAGTTCCCAGGTGAGGAAAGATCTTAGAACAAGGGCAGACTAGAAACATGTGGGACACGCGGGGTTAAATTCCCGTCGAGGCCTTTATGCTTCCAAAACCTACACACGCACCGGAGGTGAACACGCCACAAGGGCCGTGTTTTCCCAGTTGAGAAAAGGTGTTAGAACAAGGGCGGTCTCTAGGCAGGTCGGAGACCCTGAGTTCAGTGCTCGCCAGGGCGCTTCGGCTTCCAAAACGTAAAATCCCGCTGCATACTGAAACCCACTCTGGCCGTGTTTTCCGCGTTGAGGAAAGAAGCTAGAACCGGGACGGACAGACGCCAACTTGGATTCTCTGAGGGAAGTGAACACCAAGACCCTTACACTTGCATCCTCGCCCTGTCGGGGGAAGTCCCATTGGGGGCAGTGTGTTCCCAGTTCAGGAAAGAATTTAGAGCAAAGGCGGACGAGAAGCCAGTTGGAAGCGCTAAGCAAAATGCAGCCTCCGTTAGGCTTCCGAAACGTACAGAGGCTCTTCACGCGGGGAGGCCTATTCGGCCGTGCGTTCCCAGTGCAGGAAAGGACTTACAACAAGGGCAGACTAGGAGCCAGTTGGCTACTCTGAGTTAAGTGCACGCCCGGAACCCTCTGCTTCCAAAACGTATAAACGCTCTTAGGGCGAACGGGCCGATACGTCCGTGTGTTCCCAGTTCAGGAATGGACTTCGAACAAGGGCAGACTAGAAGCCAGTTGGATACGCTGAGTTCAGGGCACGGCCAGTCCCTTAGGCTCCCAAAACGGATCAACGCTCTGAAGGCGAAGAGGCCTACGGGGTCCTGGGTTCCCAGTTCAGGAAAGGACTTAGAACAAGGGCAGACTGGAAGCCCTTTGGATACTCGGATTGAGGTGCACGTCCAGTCCCTTAGGCTTCCAAAACGTATATTCGCGCTTGAGGTTAAGTCTCCTTAGTGGCAGTGTGTTCCCAGTTAAGGAAAGACCTTCGAACAAGGGCGGACGAGAAGCTTGTGGCATACTCTGAGGGAGGGGCCCACAAAGACGCTTAGGCTTCCAAAACGTAAACGCGGTCTGAAAGTGAAGGTGCGCCAAGGGCAGTTGGTGCCCAGGGGCGGAAAGAAGTTGGGACTACAGGCGCACTAACAGCAAGTTGCCGACGGAAAAGTCCGTGCAGGCCAAGACCCTTGGGCTCCCCAACCTTAAACTCGATCTTTAGTGCAGATTCATAGGTGGCTGAGTGTTGGCCGTTCAGGAGAGAACTTCGAACAAAGGCGGACCATAAGCACGTTGGAAGCTCTAAGTATAATGCCGACGAAGGCCCTTCGGGTTCCAAAGCGTATGAAGGCTCTTCCTGCGAGGAGGCCTCTTCTGCCGTGTGTTCCGAGTTCGGGAAAGAACTCAGAACAAGGGCAGACGAGAAACCCGTTCGATCCTCGGAGTTAAGTGCACGTCCAGTCCCTTAGGCTTCCCAAAGCTAGAAACGCTCTGAAGGCGAACAGGCCTCTGCGGCCGTGTGTGCCCAGTTCAGGAAAGGACTCAGAACAAGGGCAGCCCGGAAGCCCGCTGGACACTCGGATTGACGTGCACGTCCAGTCCCTGACGCTTCCAAAACGCATAATCGCACGTAAGGTGGATTCTACTCAGTGGCAGGGTGTTCCCAGTTCAGGAAAGAACTTAGACCACGCGCGGACTAGAAGCTTGTTGGATCCTCTGAGTTCGGGGCCCACAGGGAGGCTTATGCTTCCAAAACGCCAAAGCGATCTGAGAGGGAAGGTTCACAATGGCAGTTTGCTCCCGGTCGTGCCAAGATGTTAGAACCCGCGTGCACGATGGGCGAGCTGCATGCTCCACGCTAAGTGCAGGGCAAGACCCTTATGCTTCCAAAACGGAAGCTCGATCTTTAGTGAAGATTCATATGTGGCGGTGTGTTCCCCCTTGTGGAAAGAAGTTAGAACCTGGGCGCACGATAGGCCCGTGGAATCCTCGAAGGTAAGTGCACGCAAGTCCCCTCGGCTCCCAAAACGTGTAATCGCTCTTGCGGTTAAGTCCCATAAGGGGCCGTGAGTTCCCAGGTGAGGAAAGATCTTAGAACAAGGGCAGACTAGAAACATGTGGGACACGCGGGGTTAAATTCCCGTCGAGGCCTTTATGCTTCCAAAACCTACACACGCACCGGAGGTGAACACGCCACAAGGGCCGTGTTTTCCCAGTTGAGAAAAGGTGTTAGAACAAGGGCGGTCTCTAGGCAGGTCGGAGACCCTGAGTTCAGTGCTCGCCAGGGCGCTTCGGCTTCCAAAACGTAAAATCCCGCTGCATACTGAAACCCACTCTGGCCGTGTTTTCCGCGTTGAGGAAAGAAGCTAGAACCGGGACGGACAGACGCCAACTTGGATTCTCTGAGGGAAGTGAACACCAAGACCCTTACACTTGCATCCTCGCCCTGTCGGGGGAAGTCCCATTGGGGGCAGTGTGTTCCCAGTTCAGGAAAGAATTTAGAGCAAAGGCGGACGAGAAGCCAGTTGGAAGCGCTAAGCAAAATGCAGCCTCCGTTAGGCTTCCGAAACGTACAGAGGCTCTTCACGCGGGGAGGCCTATTCGGCCGTGCGTTCCCAGTGCAGGAAAGGACTTACAACAAGGGCAGACTAGGAGCCAGTTGGCTACTCTGAGTTAAGTGCACGCCCGGAACCCTCTGCTTCCAAAACGTATAAACGCTCTTAGGGCGAACGGGCCGATACGTCCGTGTGTTCCCAGTTCAGGAATGGACTTCGAACAAGGGCAGACTAGAAGCCAGTTGGATACGCTGAGTTCAGGGCACGGCCAGTCCCTTAGGCTCCCAAAACGGATCAACGCTCTGAAGGCGAAGAGGCCTACGGGGTCCTGGGTTCCCAGTTCAGGAAAGGACTTAGAACAAGGGCAGACTGGAAGCCCTTTGGATACTCGGATTGAGGTGCACGTCCAGTCCCTTAGGCTTCCAAAACGTATATTCGCGCTTGAGGTTAAGTCTCCTTAGTGGCAGTGTGTTCCCAGTTAAGGAAAGACCTTCGAACAAGGGCGGACGAGAAGCTTGTGGCATACTCTGAGGGAGGGGCCCACAAAGACGCTTAGGCTTCCAAAACCTAAACGCGGTCTGAAAGTGAAGGTGCGCCAAGGGCAGTTGGTGCCCAGGGGCGGAAAGAAGTTGGGACTACAGGCGCACTAACAGCAAGTTGCCGACGGAAAAGTCCGTGCAGGCCAAGACCCTTGGGCTCCCCAACCTTAAACTCGATCTTTAGTGCAGATTCATAGGTGGCTGAGTGTTGGCCGTTCAGGAGAGAACTTCGAACAAAGGCGGACCATAAGCACGTTGGAAGCTCTAAGTATAATGCCGACGAAGGCCCTTCGGGTTCCAAAGCGTATGAAGGCTCTTCCTGCGAGGAGGCCTCTTCTGCCGTGTGTTCCGAGTTCGGGAAAGAACTCAGAACAAGGGCAGACGAGAAACCCGTTCGATCCTCGGAGTTAAGTGCACGTCCAGTCCCTTAGGCTTCCCAAAGCTAGAAACGCTCTGAAGGCGAACAGGCCTCTGCGGCCGTGTGTGCCCAGTTCAGGAAAGGACTCAGAACAAGGGCAGCCCGGAAGCCCGCTGGACACTCGGATTGACGTGCACGTCCAGTCCCTGACGCTTCCAAAACGCATAATCGCACGTAAGGTGGATTCTACTCAGTGGCAGGGTGTTCCCAGTTCAGGAAAGAACTTAGACCACGCGCGGACTAGAAGCTTGTTGGATCCTCTGAGTTCGGGGCCCACAGGGAGGCTTATGCTTCCAAAACGCCAAAGCGATCTGAGAGGGAAGGTTCACAATGGCAGTTTGCTCCCGGTCGTGCCAAGATGTTAGAACCCGCGTGCACGATGGGCGAGCTGCATGCTCCACGCTAAGTGCAGGGCAAGACCCTTATGCTTCCAAAACGGAAGCTCGATCTTTAGTGAAGATTCATATGTGGCGGTGTGTTCCCCCTTGTGGAAAGAAGTTAGAACCTGGGCGCACGATAGGCCCGTGGAATCCTCGAAGGTAAGTGCACGCAAGTCCCCTCGGCTCCCAAAACGTGTAATCGCTCTTGCGGTTAAGTCCCATAAGGGGCCGTGAGTTCCCAGGTGAGGAAAGATCTTAGAACAAGGGCAGACTAGAAACATGTGGGACACTCGGGGTTAAATTCCCGTCGAGGCCTTTATGCTTCCAAAACCTACACACGCACCGGAGGTGAACACGCCACAAGGGCCGTGTTTTCCCAGTTGAGAAAAGGTGTTAGAACAAGGGCGGTCTCTAGGCAGGTCGGAGACCCTGAGTTCAGTGCTCGCCAGGGCGCTTCGGCTTCCAAAACGTAAAATCCCGCTGCATACTGAAACCCACTCTGGCCGTGTTTTCCGCGTTGAGGAAAGAAGCTAGAACCGGGACGGACAGACGCCAACTTGGATTCTCTGAGGGAAGTGAACACCAAGACCCTTACACTTGCATCCTCGCCCTGTCGGGGGAAGTCCCATTGGGGGCAGTGTGTTCCCAGTTCAGGAAAGAATTTAGAGCAAAGGCGGACGAGAAGCCAGTTGGAAGCGCTAAGCAAAATGCAGCCTCCGTTAGGCTTCCGAAACGTACAGAGGCTCTTCACGCGGGGAGGCCTATTCGGCCGTGCGTTCCCAGTGCAGGAAAGGACTTACAACAAGGGCAGACTAGGAGCCAGTTGGCTACTCTGAGTTAAGTGCACGCCCGGAACCCTCTGCTTCCAAAACGTATAAACGCTCTTAGGGCGAACGGGCCGATACGTCCGTGTGTTCCCAGTTCAGGAATGGACTTCGAACAAGGGCAGACTAGAAGCCAGTTGGATACGCTGAGTTCAGGGCACGGCCAGTCCCTTAGGCTCCCAAAACGGATCAACGCTCTGAAGGCGAAGAGGCCTACGGGGTCCTGGGTTCCCAGTTCAGGAAAGGACTTAGAACAAGGGCAGACTGGAAGCCCTTTGGATACTCGGATTGAGGTGCACGTCCAGTCCCTTAGGCTTCCAAAACGTATATTCGCGCTTGAGGTTAAGTCTCCTTAGTGGCAGTGTGTTCCCAGTTAAGGAAAGACCTTCGAACAAGGGCGGACGAGAAGCTTGTGGCATACTCTGAGGGAGGGGCCCACAAAGACGCTTAGGCTTCCAAAACGTAAACGCGGTCTGAAAGTGAAGGTGCGCCAAGGGCAGTTGGTGCCCAGGGGCGGAAAGAAGTTGGGACTACAGGCGCACTAACAGCAAGTTGCCGACGGAAAAGTCCGTGCAGGCCAAGACCCTTGGGCTCCCCAACCTTAAACTCGATCTTTAGTGCAGATTCATAGGTGGCTGAGTGTTGGCCGTTCAGGAGAGAACTTCGAACAAAGGCGGACCATAAGCACGTTGGAAGCTCTAAGTATAATGCCGACGAAGGCCCTTCGGGTTCCAAAGCGTATGAAGGCTCTTCCTGCGAGGAGGCCTCTTCTGCCGTGTGTTCCGAGTTCGGGAAAGAACTCAGAACAAGGGCAGACGAGAAACCCGTTCGATCCTCGGAGTTAAGTGCACGTCCAGTCCCTTAGGCTTCCCAAAGCTAGAAACGCTCTGAAGGCGAACAGGCCTCTGCGGCCGTGTGTGCCCAGTTCAGGAAAGGACTCAGAACAAGGGCAGCCCGGAAGCCCGCTGGACACTCGGATTGACGTGCACGTCCAGTCCCTGACGCTTCCAAAACGCATAATCGCACGTAAGGTGGATTCTACTCAGTGGCAGGGTGTTCCCAGTTCAGGAAAGAACTTAGACCACGCGCGGACTAGAAGCTTGTTGGATCCTCTGAGTTCGGGGCCCACAGGGAGGCTTATGCTTCCAAAACGCCAAAGCGATCTGAGAGGGAAGGTTCACAATGGCAGTTTGCTCCCGGTCGTGCCAAGATGTTAGAACCCGCGTGCACGATGGGCGAGCTGCATGCTCCACGCTAAGTGCAGGGCAAGACCCTTATGCTTCCAAAACGGAAGCTCGATCTTTAGTGAAGATTCATATGTGGCGGTGTGTTCCCCCTTGTGGAAAGAAGTTAGAACCTGGGCGCACGATAGGCCCGTGGAATCCTCGAAGGTAAGTGCACGCAAGTCCCCTCGGCTCCCAAAACGTGTAATCGCTCTTGCGGTTAAGTCCCATAAGGGGCCGTGAGTTCCCAGGTGAGGAAAGATCTTAGAACAAGGGCAGACTAGAAACATGTGGGACACGCGGGGTTAAATTCCCGTCGAGGCCTTTATGCTTCCAAAACCTACACACGCACCGGAGGTGAACACGCCACAAGGGCCGTGTTTTCCCAGTTGAGAAAAGGTGTTAGAACAAGGGCGGTCTCTAGGCAGGTCGGAGACCCTGAGTTCAGTGCTCGCCAGGGCGCTTCGGCTTCCAAAACGTAAAATCCCGCTGCATACTGAAACCCACTCTGGCCGTGTTTTCCGCGTTGAGGAAAGAAGCTAGAACCGGGACGGACAGACGCCAACTTGGATTCTCTGAGGGAAGTGAACACCAAGACCCTTACACTTGCATCCTCGCCCTGTCGGGGGAAGTCCCATTGGGGGCAGTGTGTTCCCAGTTCAGGAAAGAATTTAGAGCAAAGGCGGACGAGAAGCCAGTTGGAAGCGCTAAGCAAAATGCAGCCTCCGTTAGGCTTCCGAAACGTACAGAGGCTCTTCACGCGGGGAGGCCTATTCGGCCGTGCGTTCCCAGTGCAGGAAAGGACTTACAACAAGGGCAGACTAGGAGCCAGTTGGCTACTCTGAGTTAAGTGCACGCCCGGAACCCTCTGCTTCCAAAACGTATAAACGCTCTTAGGGCGAACGGGCCGATACGTCCGTGTGTTCCCAGTTCAGGAATGGACTTCGAACAAGGGCAGACTAGAAGCCAGTTGGATACGCTGAGTTCAGGGCACGGCCAGTCCCTTAGGCTCCCAAAACGGATCAACGCTCTGAAGGCGAAGAGGCCTACGGGGTCCTGGGTTCCCAGTTCAGGAAAGGACTTAGAACAAGGGCAGACTGGAAGCCCTTTGGATACTCGGATTGAGGTGCACGTCCAGTCCCTTAGGCTTCCAAAACGTATATTCGCGCTTGAGGTTAAGTCTCCTTAGTGGCAGTGTGTTCCCAGTTAAGGAAAGACCTTCGAACAAGGGCGGACGAGAAGCTTGTGGCATACTCTGAGGGAGGGGCCCACAAAGACGCTTAGGCTTCCAAAACCTAAACGCGGTCTGAAAGTGAAGGTGCGCCAAGGGCAGTTGGTGCCCAGGGGCGGAAAGAAGTTGGGACTACAGGCGCACTAACAGCAAGTTGCCGACGGAAAAGTCCGTGCAGGCCAAGACCCTTGGGCTCCCCAACCTTAAACTCGATCTTTAGTGCAGATTCATAGGTGGCTGAGTGTTGGCCGTTCAGGAGAGAACTTCGAACAAAGGCGGACCATAAGCACGTTGGAAGCTCTAAGTATAATGCCGACGAAGGCCCTTCGGGTTCCAAAGCGTATGAAGGCTCTTCCTGCGAGGAGGCCTCTTCTGCCGTGTGTTCCGAGTTCGGGAAAGAACTCAGAACAAGGGCAGACGAGAAACCCGTTCGATCCTCGGAGTTAAGTGCACGTCCAGTCCCTTAGGCTTCCCAAAGCTAGAAACGCTCTGAAGGCGAACAGGCCTCTGCGGCCGTGTGTGCCCAGTTCAGGAAAGGACTCAGAACAAGGGCAGCCCGGAAGCCCGCTGGACACTCGGATTGACGTGCACGTCCAGTCCCTGACGCTTCCAAAACGCATAATCGCACGTAAGGTGGATTCTACTCAGTGGCAGGGTGTTCCCAGTTCAGGAAAGAACTTAGACCACGCGCGGACTAGAAGCTTGTTGGATCCTCTGAGTTCGGGGCCCACAGGGAGGCTTATGCTTCCAAAACGCCAAAGCGATCTGAGAGGGAAGGTTCACAATGGCAGTTTGCTCCCGGTCGTGCCAAGATGTTAGAACCCGCGTGCACGATGGGCGAGCTGCATGCTCCACGCTAAGTGCAGGGCAAGACCCTTATGCTTCCAAAACGGAAGCTCGATCTTTAGTGAAGATTCATATGTGGCGGTGTGTTCCCCCTTGTGGAAAGAAGTTAGAACCTGGGCGCACGATAGGCCCGTGGAATCCTCGAAGGTAAGTGCACGCAAGTCCCCTCGGCTCCCAAAACGTGTAATCGCTCTTGCGGTTAAGTCCCATAAGGGGCCGTGAGTTCCCAGGTGAGGAAAGATCTTAGAACAAGGGCAGACTAGAAACATGTGGGACACTCGGGGTTAAATTCCCGTCGAGGCCTTTATGCTTCCAAAACCTACACACGCACCGGAGGTGAACACGCCACAAGGGCCGTGTTTTCCCAGTTGAGAAAAGGTGTTAGAACAAGGGCGGTCTCTAGGCAGGTCGGAGACCCTGAGTTCAGTGCTCGCCAGGGCGCTTCGGCTTCCAAAACGTAAAATCCCGCTGCATACTGAAACCCACTCTGGCCGTGTTTTCCGCGTTGAGGAAAGAAGCTAGAACCGGGACGGACAGACGCCAACTTGGATTCTCTGAGGGAAGTGAACACCAAGACCCTTACACTTGCATCCTCGCCCTGTCGGGGGAAGTCCCATTGGGGGCAGTGTGTTCCCAGTTCAGGAAAGAATTTAGAGCAAAGGCGGACGAGAAGCCAGTTGGAAGCGCTAAGCAAAATGCAGCCTCCGTTAGGCTTCCGAAACGTACAGAGGCTCTTCACGCGGGGAGGCCTATTCGGCCGTGCGTTCCCAGTGCAGGAAAGGACTTACAACAAGGGCAGACTAGGAGCCAGTTGGCTACTCTGAGTTAAGTGCACGCCCGGAACCCTCTGCTTCCAAAACGTATAAACGCTCTTAGGGCGAACGGGCCGATACGTCCGTGTGTTCCCAGTTCAGGAATGGACTTCGAACAAGGGCAGACTAGAAGCCAGTTGGATACGCTGAGTTCAGGGCACGGCCAGTCCCTTAGGCTCCCAAAACGGATCAACGCTCTGAAGGCGAAGAGGCCTACGGGGTCCTGGGTTCCCAGTTCAGGAAAGGACTTAGAACAAGGGCAGACTGGAAGCCCTTTGGATACTCGGATTGAGGTGCACGTCCAGTCCCTTAGGCTTCCAAAACGTATATTCGCGCTTGAGGTTAAGTCTCCTTAGTGGCAGTGTGTTCCCAGTTAAGGAAAGACCTTCGAACAAGGGCGGACGAGAAGCTTGTGGCATACTCTGAGGGAGGGGCCCACAAAGACGCTTAGGCTTCCAAAACGTAAACGCGGTCTGAAAGTGAAGGTGCGCCAAGGGCAGTTGGTGCCCAGGGGCGGAAAGAAGTTGGGACTACAGGCGCACTAACAGCAAGTTGCCGACGGAAAAGTCCGTGCAGGCCAAGACCCTTGGGCTCCCCAACCTTAAACTCGATCTTTAGTGCAGATTCATAGGTGGCTGAGTGTTGGCCGTTCAGGAGAGAACTTCGAACAAAGGCGGACCATAAGCACGTTGGAAGCTCTAAGTATAATGCCGACGAAGGCCCTTCGGGTTCCAAAGCGTATGAAGGCTCTTCCTGCGAGGAGGCCTCTTCTGCCGTGTGTTCCGAGTTCGGGAAAGAACTCAGAACAAGGGCAGACGAGAAACCCGTTCGATCCTCGGAGTTAAGTGCACGTCCAGTCCCTTAGGCTTCCCAAAGCTAGAAACGCTCTGAAGGCGAACAGGCCTCTGCGGCCGTGTGTGCCCAGTTCAGGAAAGGACTCAGAACAAGGGCAGCCCGGAAGCCCGCTGGACACTCGGATTGACGTGCACGTCCAGTCCCTGACGCTTCCAAAACGCATAATCGCACGTAAGGTGGATTCTACTCAGTGGCAGGGTGTTCCCAGTTCAGGAAAGAACTTAGACCACGCGCGGACTAGAAGCTTGTTGGATCCTCTGAGTTCGGGGCCCACAGGGAGGCTTATGCTTCCAAAACGCCAAAGCGATCTGAGAGGGAAGGTTCACAATGGCAGTTTGCTCCCGGTCGTGCCAAGATGTTAGAACCCGCGTGCACGATGGGCGAGCTGCATGCTCCACGCTAAGTGCAGGGCAAGACCCTTATGCTTCCAAAACGGAAGCTCGATCTTTAGTGAAGATTCATATGTGGCGGTGTGTTCCCCCTTGTGGAAAGAAGTTAGAACCTGGGCGCACGATAGGCCCGTGGAATCCTCGAAGGTAAGTGCACGCAAGTCCCCTCGGCTCCCAAAACGTGTAATCGCTCTTGCGGTTAAGTCCCATAAGGGGCCGTGAGTTCCCAGGTGAGGAAAGATCTTAGAACAAGGGCAGACTAGAAACATGTGGGACACTCGGGGTTAAATTCCCGTCGAGGCCTTTATGCTTCCAAAACCTACACACGCACCGGAGGTGAACACGCCACAAGGGCCGTGTTTTCCCAGTTGAGAAAAGGTGTTAGAACAAGGGCGGTCTCTAGGCAGGTCGGAGACCCTGAGTTCAGTGCTCGCCAGGGCGCTTCGGCTTCCAAAACGTAAAATCCCGCTGCATACTGAAACCCACTCTGGCCGTGTTTTCCGCGTTGAGGAAAGAAGCTAGAACCGGGACGGACAGACGCCAACTTGGATTCTCTGAGGGAAGTGAACACCAAGACCCTTACACTTGCATCCTCGCCCTGTCGGGGGAAGTCCCATTGGGGGCAGTGTGTTCCCAGTTCAGGAAAGAATTTAGAGCAAAGGCGGACGAGAAGCCAGTTGGAAGCGCTAAGCAAAATGCAGCCTCCGTTAGGCTTCCGAAACGTACAGAGGCTCTTCACGCGGGGAGGCCTATTCGGCCGTGCGTTCCCAGTGCAGGAAAGGACTTACAACAAGGGCAGACTAGGAGCCAGTTGGCTACTCTGAGTTAAGTGCACGCCCGGAACCCTCTGCTTCCAAAACGTATAAACGCTCTTAGGGCGAACGGGCCGATACGTCCGTGTGTTCCCAGTTCAGGAATGGACTTCGAACAAGGGCAGACTAGAAGCCAGTTGGATACGCTGAGTTCAGGGCACGGCCAGTCCCTTAGGCTCCCAAAACGGATCAACGCTCTGAAGGCGAAGAGGCCTACGGGGTCCTGGGTTCCCAGTTCAGGAAAGGACTTAGAACAAGGGCAGACTGGAAGCCCTTTGGATACTCGGATTGAGGTGCACGTCCAGTCCCTTAGGCTTCCAAAACGTATATTCGCGCTTGAGGTTAAGTCTCCTTAGTGGCAGTGTGTTCCCAGTTAAGGAAAGACCTTCGAACAAGGGCGGACGAGAAGCTTGTGGCATACTCTGAGGGAGGGGCCCACAAAGACGCTTAGGCTTCCAAAACGTAAACGCGGTCTGAAAGTGAAGGTGCGCCAAGGGCAGTTGGTGCCCAGGGGCGGAAAGAAGTTGGGACTACAGGCGCACTAACAGCAAGTTGCCGACGGAAAAGTCCGTGCAGGCCAAGACCCTTGGGCTCCCCAACCTTAAACTCGATCTTTAGTGCAGATTCATAGGTGGCTGAGTGTTGGCCGTTCAGGAGAGAACTTCGAACAAAGGCGGACCATAAGCACGTTGGAAGCTCTAAGTATAATGCCGACGAAGGCCCTTCGGGTTCCAAAGCGTATGAAGGCTCTTCCTGCGAGGAGGCCTCTTCTGCCGTGTGTTCCGAGTTCGGGAAAGAACTCAGAACAAGGGCAGACGAGAAACCCGTTCGATCCTCGGAGTTAAGTGCACGTCCAGTCCCTTAGGCTTCCCAAAGCTAGAAACGCTCTGAAGGCGAACAGGCCTCTGCGGCCGTGTGTGCCCAGTTCAGGAAAGGACTCAGAACAAGGGCAGCCCGGAAGCCCGCTGGACACTCGGATTGACGTGCACGTCCAGTCCCTGACGCTTCCAAAACGCATAATCGCACGTAAGGTGGATTCTACTCAGTGGCAGGGTGTTCCCAGTTCAGGAAAGAACTTAGACCACGCGCGGACTAGAAGCTTGTTGGATCCTCTGAGTTCGGGGCCCACAGGGAGGCTTATGCTTCCAAAACGCCAAAGCGATCTGAGAGGGAAGGTTCACAATGGCAGTTTGCTCCCGGTCGTGCCAAGATGTTAGAACCCGCGTGCACGATGGGCGAGCTGCATGCTCCACGCTAAGTGCAGGGCAAGACCCTTATGCTTCCAAAACGGAAGCTCGATCTTTAGTGAAGATTCATATGTGGCGGTGTGTTCCCCCTTGTGGAAAGAAGTTAGAACCTGGGCGCACGATAGGCCCGTGGAATCCTCGAAGGTAAGTGCACGCAAGTCCCCTCGGCTCCCAAAACGTGTAATCGCTCTTGCGGTTAAGTCCCATAAGGGGCCGTGAGTTCCCAGGTGAGGAAAGATCTTAGAACAAGGGCAGACTAGAAACATGTGGGACACTCGGGGTTAAATTCCCGTCGAGGCCTTTATGCTTCCAAAACCTACACACGCACCGGAGGTGAACACGCCACAAGGGCCGTGTTTTCCCAGTTGAGAAAAGGTGTTAGAACAAGGGCGGTCTCTAGGCAGGTCGGAGACCCTGAGTTCAGTGCTCGCCAGGGCGCTTCGGCTTCCAAAACGTAAAATCCCGCTGCATACTGAAACCCACTCTGGCCGTGTTTTCCGCGTTGAGGAAAGAAGCTAGAACCGGGACGGACAGACGCCAACTTGGATTCTCTGAGGGAAGTGAACACCAAGACCCTTACACTTGCATCCTCGCCCTGTCGGGGGAAGTCCCATTGGGGGCAGTGTGTTCCCAGTTCAGGAAAGAATTTAGAGCAAAGGCGGACGAGAAGCCAGTTGGAAGCGCTAAGCAAAATGCAGCCTCCGTTAGGCTTCCGAAACGTACAGAGGCTCTTCACGCGGGGAGGCCTATTCGGCCGTGCGTTCCCAGTGCAGGAAAGGACTTACAACAAGGGCAGACTAGGAGCCAGTTGGCTACTCTGAGTTAAGTGCACGCCCGGAACCCTCTGCTTCCAAAACGTATAAACGCTCTTAGGGCGAACGGGCCGATACGTCCGTGTGTTCCCAGTTCAGGAATGGACTTCGAACAAGGGCAGACTAGAAGCCAGTTGGATACGCTGAGTTCAGGGCACGGCCAGTCCCTTAGGCTCCCAAAACGGATCAACGCTCTGAAGGCGAAGAGGCCTACGGGGTCCTGGGTTCCCAGTTCAGGAAAGGACTTAGAACAAGGGCAGACTGGAAGCCCTTTGGATACTCGGATTGAGGTGCACGTCCAGTCCCTTAGGCTTCCAAAACGTATATTCGCGCTTGAGGTTAAGTCTCCTTAGTGGCAGTGTGTTCCCAGTTAAGGAAAGACCTTCGAACAAGGGCGGACGAGAAGCTTGTGGCATACTCTGAGGGAGGGGCCCACAAAGACGCTTAGGCTTCCAAAACCTAAACGCGGTCTGAAAGTGAAGGTGCGCCAAGGGCAGTTGGTGCCCAGGGGCGGAAAGAAGTTGGGACTACAGGCGCACTAACAGCAAGTTGCCGACGGAAAAGTCCGTGCAGGCCAAGACCCTTGGGCTCCCCAACCTTAAACTCGATCTTTAGTGCAGATTCATAGGTGGCTGAGTGTTGGCCGTTCAGGAGAGAACTTCGAACAAAGGCGGACCATAAGCACGTTGGAAGCTCTAAGTATAATGCCGACGAAGGCCCTTCGGGTTCCAAAGCGTATGAAGGCTCTTCCTGCGAGGAGGCCTCTTCTGCCGTGTGTTCCGAGTTCGGGAAAGAACTCAGAACAAGGGCAGACGAGAAACCCGTTCGATCCTCGGAGTTAAGTGCACGTCCAGTCCCTTAGGCTTCCCAAAGCTAGAAACGCTCTGAAGGCGAACAGGCCTCTGCGGCCGTGTGTGCCCAGTTCAGGAAAGGACTCAGAACAAGGGCAGCCCGGAAGCCCGCTGGACACTCGGATTGACGTGCACGTCCAGTCCCTGACGCTTCCAAAACGCATAATCGCACGTAAGGTGGATTCTACTCAGTGGCAGGGTGTTCCCAGTTCAGGAAAGAACTTAGACCACGCGCGGACTAGAAGCTTGTTGGATCCTCTGAGTTCGGGGCCCACAGGGAGGCTTATGCTTCCAAAACGCCAAAGCGATCTGAGAGGGAAGGTTCACAATGGCAGTTTGCTCCCGGTCGTGCCAAGATGTTAGAACCCGCGTGCACGATGGGCGAGCTGCATGCTCCACGCTAAGTGCAGGGCAAGACCCTTATGCTTCCAAAACGGAAGCTCGATCTTTAGTGAAGATTCATATGTGGCGGTGTGTTCCCCCTTGTGGAAAGAAGTTAGAACCTGGGCGCACGATAGGCCCGTGGAATCCTCGAAGGTAAGTGCACGCAAGTCCCCTCGGCTCCCAAAACGTGTAATCGCTCTTGCGGTTAAGTCCCATAAGGGGCCGTGAGTTCCCAGGTGAGGAAAGATCTTAGAACAAGGGCAGACTAGAAACATGTGGGACACTCGGGGTTAAATTCCCGTCGAGGCCTTTATGCTTCCAAAACCTACACACGCACCGGAGGTGAACACGCCACAAGGGCCGTGTTTTCCCAGTTGAGAAAAGGTGTTAGAACAAGGGCGGTCTCTAGGCAGGTCGGAGACCCTGAGTTCAGTGCTCGCCAGGGCGCTTCGGCTTCCAAAACGTAAAATCCCGCTGCATACTGAAACCCACTCTGGCCGTGTTTTCCGCGTTGAGGAAAGAAGCTAGAACCGGGACGGACAGACGCCAACTTGGATTCTCTGAGGGAAGTGAACACCAAGACCCTTACACTTGCATCCTCGCCCTGTCGGGGGAAGTCCCATTGGGGGCAGTGTGTTCCCAGTTCAGGAAAGAATTTAGAGCAAAGGCGGACGAGAAGCCAGTTGGAAGCGCTAAGCAAAATGCAGCCTCCGTTAGGCTTCCGAAACGTACAGAGGCTCTTCACGCGGGGAGGCCTATTCGGCCGTGCGTTCCCAGTGCAGGAAAGGACTTACAACAAGGGCAGACTAGGAGCCAGTTGGCTACTCTGAGTTAAGTGCACGCCCGGAACCCTCTGCTTCCAAAACGTATAAACGCTCTTAGGGCGAACGGGCCGATACGTCCGTGTGTTCCCAGTTCAGGAATGGACTTCGAACAAGGGCAGACTAGAAGCCAGTTGGATACGCTGAGTTCAGGGCACGGCCAGTCCCTTAGGCTCCCAAAACGGATCAACGCTCTGAAGGCGAAGAGGCCTACGGGGTCCTGGGTTCCCAGTTCAGGAAAGGACTTAGAACAAGGGCAGACTGGAAGCCCTTTGGATACTCGGATTGAGGTGCACGTCCAGTCCCTTAGGCTTCCAAAACGTATATTCGCGCTTGAGGTTAAGTCTCCTTAGTGGCAGTGTGTTCCCAGTTAAGGAAAGACCTTCGAACAAGGGCGGACGAGAAGCTTGTGGCATACTCTGAGGGAGGGGCCCACAAAGACGCTTAGGCTTCCAAAACGTAAACGCGGTCTGAAAGTGAAGGTGCGCCAAGGGCAGTTGGTGCCCAGGGGCGGAAAGAAGTTGGGACTACAGGCGCACTAACAGCAAGTTGCCGACGGAAAAGTCCGTGCAGGCCAAGACCCTTGGGCTCCCCAACCTTAAACTCGATCTTTAGTGCAGATTCATAGGTGGCTGAGTGTTGGCCGTTCAGGAGAGAACTTCGAACAAAGGCGGACCATAAGCACGTTGGAAGCTCTAAGTATAATGCCGACGAAGGCCCTTCGGGTTCCAAAGCGTATGAAGGCTCTTCCTGCGAGGAGGCCTCTTCTGCCGTGTTGTTCCGAGTTCGGGAAAGAACTCAGAACAAGGGCAGACGAGAAACCCGTTCGATCCTCGGAGTTAAGTGCACGTCCAGTCCCTTAGGCTTCCCAAAGCTAGAAACGCTCTGAAGGCGAACAGGCCTCTGCGGCCGTGTGTGCCCAGTTCAGGAAAGGACTCAGAACAAGGGCAGCCCGGAAGCCCGCTGGACACTCGGATTGACGTGCACGTCCAGTCCCTGACGCTTCCAAAACGCATAATCGCACGTAAGGTGGATTCTACTCAGTGGCAGGGTGTTCCCAGTTCAGGAAAGAACTTAGACCACGCGCGGACTAGAAGCTTGTTGGATCCTCTGAGTTCGGGGCCCACAGGGAGGCTTATGCTTCCAAAACGCCAAAGCGATCTGAGAGGGAAGGTTCACAATGGCAGTTTGCTCCCGGTCGTGCCAAGATGTTAGAACCCGCGTGCACGATGGGCGAGCTGCATGCTCCACGCTAAGTGCAGGGCAAGACCCTTATGCTTCCAAAACGGAAGCTCGATCTTTAGTGAAGATTCATATGTGGCGGTGTGTTCCCCCTTGTGGAAAGAAGTTAGAACCTGGGCGCACGATAGGCCCGTGGAATCCTCGAAGGTAAGTGCACGCAAGTCCCCTCGGCTCCCAAAACGTGTAATCGCTCTTGCGGTTAAGTCCCATAAGGGGCCGTGAGTTCCCAGGTGAGGAAAGATCTTAGAACAAGGGCAGACTAGAAACATGTGGGACACTCGGGGTTAAATTCCCGTCGAGGCCTTTATGCTTCCAAAACCTACACACGCACCGGAGGTGAACACGCCACAAGGGCCGTGTTTTCCCAGTTGAGAAAAGGTGTTAGAACAAGGGCGGTCTCTAGGCAGGTCGGAGACCCTGAGTTCAGTGCTCGCCAGGGCGCTTCGGCTTCCAAAACGTAAAATCCCGCTGCATACTGAAACCCACTCTGGCCGTGTTTTCCGCGTTGAGGAAAGAAGCTAGAACCGGGACGGACAGACGCCAACTTGGATTCTCTGAGGGAAGTGAACACCAAGACCCTTACACTTGCATCCTCGCCCTGTCGGGGGAAGTCCCATTGGGGGGCAGTGTGTTCCCAGTTCAGGAAAGAATTTAGAGCAAAGGCGGACGAGAAGCCAGTTGGAAGCGCTAAGCAAAATGCAGCCTCCGTTAGGCTTCCGAAACGTACAGAGGCTCTTCACGCGGGGAGGCCTATTCGGCCGTGCGTTCCCAGTGCAGGAAAGGACTTACAACAAGGGCAGACTAGGAGCCAGTTGGCCTACTCTGAGTTAAGTGCACGCCCGGAACCCTCTGCTTCCAAAACGTATAAACGCTCTTAGGGCGAACGGGCCGATACGTCCGTGTGTTCCCAGTTCAGGAATGGACTTCGAACAAGGGCAGACTAGAAGCCAGTTGGATACGCTGAGTTCAGGGCACGGCCAGTCCCTTAGGCTCCCAAAACGGGATCAACGCTCTGAAGGCGAAGAGGCCTACGGGGGTCCTGGGTTCCCAGTTCAGGAAAGGACTTAGAACAAGGGCAGACTGGAAGCCCTTTGGATACTCGGATTGAGGTGCACGTCCAGTCCCTTAGGCTTCCAAAACGTATATTCGCGCTTGAGGTTAAGTCTCCTTAGTGGCAGTGTGTTCCCAGTTAAGGAAAGACCTTCGAACAAGGGCGGACGAGAAGCTTGTGGCATACTCTGAGGGAGGGGCCCACAAAGACGCTTAGGCTTCCAAAACCTAAACGCGGTCTGAAAGTGAAGGTGCGCCAAGGGCAGTTGGTGCCCAGGGGCGGAAAGAAGTTGGGACTACAGGCGCACTAACAGCAAGTTTGCCGACGGAAAAGTCCGTGCAGGCCAAGACCCTTGGGCTCCCCAACCTTAAACTCGATCTTTAGTGCAGATTCATAGGTGGCTGAGTGTTGGCCGTTCAGGAGAGAACTTCGAACAAAGGCGGACCATAAGCACGTTGGAAGCTCTAAGTATAATGCCGACGAAGGCCCTTCGGGTTCCAAAGCGTATGAAGGCTCTTCCTGCGAGGGAGGCCTCTTCTGCCGTGTGTTCCGAGTTCGGGAAAGAACTCAGAACAAGGGCAGACGAGAAACCCGTTCGATCCTCGGAGTTAAGTGCACGTCCAGTCCCTTAGGCTTCCCAAAGCTAGAAACGCTCTGAAGGCGAACAGGCCTCTGCGGCCGTGTGTGCCCAGTTCAGGAAAGGACTCAGAACAAGGGCAGCCCGGAAGCCCGCTGGACACTCGGATTGACGTGCACGTCCAGTCCCTGACGCTTCCAAAACGCATAATCGCACGTAAGGTGGATTCTACTCAGTGGCAGGGTGTTCCCAGTTCAGGAAAGAACTTAGACCACGCGCGGACTAGAAGCTTGTTGGATCCTCTGAGTTCGGGCCCACAGGGAGGCTTATGCTTCCAAAACGCCAAAGCGATCTGAGAGGGAAGGTTCACAATGGCAGTTTTGCTCCCGGTCGTGCCAAGATGTTAGAACCCGCGTGCACGATGGGCGAGCTGCATGCTCCACGCTAAGTGCAGGGCAAGACCCTTATGCTTCCAAAACGGGAAGCTCGATCTTTAGTGAAGATTCATATGTGGCGGTGTGTTCCCCCTTGTGGAAAGAAGTTAGAACCTGGGCGCACGATAGGCCCGTGGAATCCTCGAAGGTAAGTGCACGCAAGTCCCCTCGGCTCCCAAAACGTGTAATCGCTCTTGCGGTTAAGTCCCATAAGGGGCCGTGAGTTCCCAGGTGAGGAAAGATCTTAGAACAAGGGCAGACTAGAAACATGTGGGACACTCGGGGTTAAAATTCCCGTCGAGGCCTTTATGCTTCCAAAACCTACACACGCACCGGAGGTGAACACGCCACAAGGGCCGTGTTTTCCCAGTTGAGAAAAGGTGTTAGAACAAGGGCGGTCTCTAGGCAGGTCGGAGACCCTGAGTTCAGTGCTCGCCAGGGCGCTTCGGCTTCCAAAACGTAAAATCCCGCTGCATACTGAAACCCACTCTGGCCGTGTTTTCCGCGTTGAGGAAAGAAGCTAGAACCGGGACGGACAGACGCCAACTTGGATTCTCTGAGGGAAGTGAACACCAAGACCCTTACACTTGCATCCTCGCCCTGTCGGGGGAAGTCCCATTGGGGGCAGTGTGTTCCCAGTTCAGGAAAGAATTTAGAGCAAAGGCGGACGAGAAGCCAGTTGGAAGCGCTAAGCAAAATGCAGCCTCCGTTAGGCTTCCGAAACGTACAGAGGCTCTTCACGCGGGGAGGGCCTATTCGGCCGTGCGTTCCCAGTGCAGGAAAGGACTTACAACAAGGGCAGACTAGGAGCCAGTTGGCTACTCTGAGTTAAGTGCACGCCCGGAACCCTCTGCTTCCAAAACGTATAAACGCTCTTAGGGCGAACGGGCCGATACGTCCGTGTGTTCCCAGTTCAGGAATGGACTTCGAACAAGGGCAGACTAGAAGCCAGTTGGATACGCTGAGTTCAGGGCACGGCCAGTCCCTTAGGCTCCCAAAACGGATCAACGCTCTGAAGGCGAAGAGGCCTACGGGGTCCTGGGTTCCCAGTTCAGGAAAGGACTTAGAACAAGGGCAGACTGGAAGCCCTTTGGATACTCGGATTGAGGTGCACGTCCAGTCCCTTAGGCTTCCAAAACGTATATTCGCGCTTGAGGTTAAGTCTCCTTAGTGGCAGTGTGTTCCCAGTTAAGGAAAGACCTTCGAACAAGGGC